>NC_134700.1:41630999-41930999 GCF_043290135.1 Rhipicephalus microplus
CACTAAAATACGTCACAGTACCTGCATGAATACAAAACACCAGATGAAGAGGCTAAAGTCGCCAGAAGTATTTACCATCAGAATCAAAAATCAGAAAAACTCTTATTACAACATCAGACTCATAACGAATACAGATGTTGAGGACCGTGAGTTAAAAGTCACAAAACGGCTTAATGAAGCCCATGGTCCCTTGAACTTGGCGCTAACAAATAACAACAAAATCCCAGAGCAGCGAGAATGCACTACACATCCTACTTCAAGTAGAAGTTATTTAATGCATAAATATATATGTTGCCTTATAAACGTATCTTAACCTATAAGGTAACGTTATATATATATATATATATATATATATATATATATATATATATATATATATATATATATATATATACTGCCCATGGCTAGTTATCTTTTCACCCACTTTTCTTTCTTCATGTTTATTATACAAATTGGTCTAATCTCTTCCCCTATACTTTCCTTGGCATTCTTGTCTGTTAGATCTCAATAATGTTGTGCCAACTACTACGGAAAACGAGCCCTTAGGTATACACTTCTTTCCTTTATATATATATATATATATATATATATATATATATATATATATATATATATATATATATATATATATAGGATATGGCACAACGGGAGCGTTGTCAACAAGGATAAATATATTTATTTCCCAACAGTTTCGAGAGTGGTCCTCCCTTTATCAGGGGATGAGTTATACTAACATGAACTTCCAAACTTCATTGCTGCCGCGTCCTTCTCGCCTTGAAAGATGTTTCTGAGAGTGAGAGAAAACTGAAAAAAAAGAAAGAAAGAAAGAGAAGAAAAAAGACAAAAAGAAAAACAAAGAAAAAAGACAAAAAGAAAAACAAAGAAAAAAGAAGAAAAGAAAGAAAAGAAAGAAAGTAAAAAAAAGGAAAAACTACTGTCTACACTGAAAACGAAACCAAATGTGCGTGTACGTCCACATCCGGTTCTTATCCCATGCTGGTCAGTTCTCGACATGTGTCGGGCCACCCAAGATTGTCGCCGCGGTGGCGGGAGGGGTCCGTGACGGTGTGCGTAAGGAAAGGGTTTCCCTCAATCAGTCGGTCGGCTCTTTACTTTTCATCTTCGTCCGTTTCTCTTCAATGGTCAACAAGTGGTAGGCGAACATAAACACTTTGTATGTGCATGTGAAAAAAAAGAGAAAAAAGGAAAAAAAGAAAAAAAACAAGAATGGACAGTGTACACGTACGAGTCAGTCAGAAAAAACAAGCATGGTCTCCAGCTATCAATCTTTGTCACCAGTTTCCTCCTGGCTTACTTCTCGGATGCAGGAGAGTCTTCCGGGGTCCTCGTTGATGCTGGCTACTAATGTTCCAAGATTGATAGCTGGAGACCATAGCTGAAGTACCCTTTTTCAGTGAGAAGAGTCATGCGTAGTTTTTTTGTTTTCTGCTAGGCAAAAAATGTTGCATAAAAGGTTGTTTTTTCGCGACCCCAGTGTGATAGCGCTCAGAGCGTCGTTTCGTGTAATAATGAAAACGAAATTAAGTTAGCCTTATTAAAGAATGGTTCAGTTTGACTGTTGTACGGCAAGCTCATGAGAGTACGAATGCTCTTTTCTGGATTACGTGAGAATTCCTACTACTAGCGTCGTCTACCCCAGACTAGGTAGCAGTACTTATTATGCGATTCAAATAGGCTGTTATAAATAACAAGCCTAATATATTTAGGCAAATCGTATTTGCATTTCTTGAGGACGCCGCACACCCACGAAATCTTACCAGTGATTAGTTCAGTGTGCTTATTCCAACACATACGCGCCTCAAACAAAACACCGCGACTCTTTACAGAAGGCGCAATTTCTGTAGGTGAGTTTTGATAGTACGACCCAATTTGAGCTTCTGTGTCACGGTTTTCGGGTTTAAAGAAGACAGCCTTTGTTTTAACAGCATTTATTTTAAGAGAATTATCTGAGCTCCGTGATAATAGCATCGATAATGTTTGATTGGCATCAATTATTGCATCAGTAGCATTTCGCGCGGTAAAGCGTAGAGTAGTGCCATCTGTATGTATTATTAATTGCGTGGAGTTATCTATTTTAGCTATGTCATTTATATATAGGGAGAGTAAAAGGGACCCTAAAAACTGTCTTGCAGAACACCAGCACCTAATGACTTCAAATCTGAGGCGTAATGATTTATGCATACCTCTTGCTTAATGTTTTTAGGAGCGAAGCTCCTTAAGGCGTGGGCTGTGCGTCCCCTGTATGTAGCCACCACTCGTTTAGTTTTTGCAGTGTTCACTAGATGGCGGTGCCGTACCTTGTATGTAGTCGTACCTTGTATGTAGGGGTGTTCAGTTCAGGCTGTCAAGGTGGATGGACGTGTTTTTTGAGCGCTCCGGATCGACTGCGCAGATAAGTGTTTTTGCATGTTTTGATTTGCATGTTTTGAGCTTGTCTCTATAATTATAAGGCAGCAGTTGAAATCTTCGTAGCACTTATTTTATGGTACGGCTTTTTCGGGGGCCAGTCACCAGGTATTTATTAGTTAGTGCGGGTGTGTGTGTTTGAATTTTTTTGTTTTTTTTTCTTTTGCCACCCCGTTGGGGAGGTGCGCGTACATTGAACGCGCAAATTTTCGTAGTAGAGCTTGGACTTTCTTTTTTTTTCGTAGTGCAGGGCTCGAGTTTAGTAATTATCGAGTATAGGGACAATTGGCGTCAGAAAGGCATGGTTAGAAAGACTGTAAAGTGTTCAGGATGTGGAGTGGGTTTGAAAGTGGACCCAAGCGTAGAAGGGGATGGAGAAGAAGCTGACGCGAAGTGTAGGCATTGTGAGGTCGAGGAAAAAATGGAGAAAATGATGGTTGCCCAGAGTGAACTGCTGATGAGAATCGAAAAACTCGAGACTGCGTTGGCGACAGAGCAAGAGAAAACGAGGGCAATGGGAGAAAGACTGAAGTCCGCCGAGGAAGTGCTAGCGAAGCTGAACAAAGAAGCGACCTACCGAGAGAACAGTAGGGAACCGGCAACCAGAACGGTGGAGAAGGAAAAGCAAGCAAGCTTGGAAAAAACAGGTTTAGCCGGTTCAACTGTCACAAGGCCCAGCTTCAGCGAGGTAGTGGTGGGGCAGGGAGGGAACAAAGCAGCCGGCGTCACAGGTGCAAGTAGCCCCCAGGTGCAGAACGCTCCAGCGGAAAAGTCACGGCATGTGATAATCGCCGGGGACTCAAATTTAAATCGATGCACAGAAGCCATCAAAGAGAGGGTAAGAGGTGACAAGAGGGTTGCAGTAGGGGCGTTCCCAGGACGCAAGCTGGAAGCAGTCATGAAGCAAGCGAGCGCAAAGCTCAAAACGACAGCTGATAGACGCAACCTCGTGATAATTTCAGGCGGTTTAAACGATGTCCTAAGTGAAGATGCAGCAGGACTAGCAGCCACACTGGCGAAAGGCGTCGATGACATGCGCGCCACTTCTCCTAAGGTGCAGGTAGTGATATGCACGATACCGGAGGTACCGGTGCGTGATACCAACCTGCAAAGAGCAGTGGTCAACGCAAACCAAGAGATATGGCGGATGAGTCGAGAGAAAGGCTTTGAGGTGGTGGAAATAAACAGAGAGGTGCATAGGTGGGGGGGTTTTCAACGAGACAGAATTCACTTCGATGGGCGGCTAGGTCATGAGGTGGGTTGGCGACTTGCAGGACGCGCAGTAGCTTTTTTGGGGGGCAAGCGAGCCCTTCGGGGTGCAGGATAGCTAGTAACGAGGAAAACAACCAGGGAGACTCTTCAACAGGTGGTATGGACAGATACGATTCCAAAGTGGCACCAATATCTAAGATACGTAGAGTCCGGGGCATAAATAGACGTAGCCACGAGCGCCGAGCCAATTCAGACATAGGGTATATTAACATGCAGGGTGGTAGGAACAGGCAGAAGTGGGAAGAGATAGAAGAACAGCTAAGGGAAGAGAGGCCGATGGTATACGGTTTTGTAGAAACACATCTCAGGGACATGGAACAACCTCCGAACAATCCGGACTACGCGTGGGAGTATTGTAATAGAACAGAAGGCAGCAGAAAGGGGGGTGGTATTGGGGCATTCATTCATAAAAGTACAGACTGGCAAAGGGTCAAGCAGGAGTGCAAGGAACATTTATGGCTAAAGGGAAAGTGGCAGGTCAAATGACACTCCTTGGTTTCGTGTACTTGTGGACGAGAGCAAAGGCCAGAGAGGAAAACCAGGCAATGGTAGAGTGTATATCAAAGGACATTCAGGAGTTAGGAAAGAGTGCGAGATAATTATACTAGGAGACATGAATGCGCACATAGAAGATATAGATGGGTATATCGACCCGACAGGCAAAATGATCATGGATATGTGTGAAAGGCTTGATTTGATCATTTGCAACAGTACCGAGAAGTGTGAAGGGCAAATAACATGGGAGGTAGGAAGGCCTCAGTCGACGATAGATTATGCACTGATGTCACATAGGATGTATGATAAGCTCAGGGAAATGCACATAGATGAAGGTGGCTCCAGAAGTCTGGGTAGCGATCACAAACGTATCAAGCTAAGTTTTGGAAGAGCAGTGAAAGTGGGGAGACAAGATGAGCAAATACAGGAAAATTTTTATCTAGAAAGGCAAATTCAAATAGCCACTAAACAAATTGAGAAAATAATCACGGAGGATAATAAGACAGTGTGGACATACACGAATCTAATTAGACTCGTTGAGATAGAGCTTGCTAAGACGCGTGACAAGTCACCCCTGAAAAGGAGACACAAACCCAAAAGTTGGTGGGATGAGGAAGTTGAGAGAGCCATAGCAAAACATCAGGAAACCTCTAGGGAACACAGACATGCTAAGCAGCGGGGTGAACCGACAGATGATGTGGAAAGAAAATGGGCAACCTTTCTAAGCTGTAGAAGGGATGCATCCCTTCTGATCAATGAAAAGATAAGAAGGCAGGGAGCTCAGTGGCTGGCAGAAGTACAAAAAAAAGATTGAAAGGCAGCTGCGAAAATTTGGAACCATCTAAACTCCCTAAGAAATGAGACGAGCCTAGAGCCGAACTTTATAACTACAGCCCAAGGTGCTAGGCTAGAAGGGGACGAAGCTATTGAATATATAAGAACAAGGGTGACAGAAAAATTTCAACAAAGAAGTACTTTATGCACCACAATCGACAAAGACGAATCAAGTGGTGCAATGGCTCCATTTTCACAACAAGAGTGGGAAAGGGCTGAGAAAAGGGTTCCTAGTAGTACATCAACAGGCCCAGATGGCATTCCAATTAGGCTGATAAAAACATTAGGTCCGAAGTCTAAGCAGGCTTTGAGAGAGGCAGTGAGTACAATAATAATCGATGGTGAAGTTCCCGATGGATGGAAACTTAGCAGGATGAGCATGATCTATAAAGGAAAGGGGGACAAAGCTGACATAAACAACTACCGTCCTATAACAGTGACATCAGTGGTCTACAGGCTGGCGATGCAGATTATAAAGGAAAGACTGCAGGCGTGGATAGAGGATGAGGGGGTGCTGGGGGAACTGCAGAATGGGTTTCGGAAACACAGGAGGTTGGAAGACAATCTGTTCTCACTGACGCAGTGCATCGAAATAGCAGAAAAAGAACACAGGCCCCTGTGGCTAGCATTTTTGGATATCAAGGAAGCGTACGATAGCGTGGTTCAAGAGGAATTGTGGGGAATACTGGACACACTAGGCGTGGAACATGCAGTCACTAATCTTTTAAAGGGTGTCTATAAAAATAACAAGGTAGTTATAAAGTGGGAAAAACAGGTATCCAAGCCTGCAGAGGTA
This sequence comes from Rhipicephalus microplus, assembly GCF_043290135.1. Taxonomy (NCBI): domain Eukaryota; kingdom Metazoa; phylum Arthropoda; class Arachnida; order Ixodida; family Ixodidae; genus Rhipicephalus; species Rhipicephalus microplus. The sequence continues at coordinate 41,636,824 of NC_134700.1, forward strand.
AAACGGGGGCTTAGGCAGGGGTGCCCCCTGTCACCCTTATTAGTCATGATGTACCTACAAGGATTAGAGGCAAAATTAGAGGGAAGTGGACTGGGCTTCAACCTCTCTTTAGTCAAACAAGGAAAACTTATTGATCAGGAACTACCAGCATTATTGTACGCAGATGATATAGTGCTAATGGCCAACAACAAGGAAGATTTGCAGAGATTGATGGACATCTGCGGTAATGAGGGAGATAAGTTAGATTTTAGATTCAGTAGGGAAAAATCAGTAGTCATGATTTTCAATGACAACGAATGTAGTGAGCTTAGAATACAGGAGGTCACGCAAGAGATAACAGATAAATACAAATATCTGGGCGTATGGATAAGCAATGGGACCGAGTATCTGAGGGAACACGAAATATACGTGACGACTAAAGGTAACAGGAATGCAGCAGTCATAAAAAATAGGGCACTGTGGAATTACAATAGGTATGATGTTGTGAGAGGAATATGGAAAGGGGTCATGGTTCCTGGTCTGACGTTCGGCAATGCGGTCTTGTGCATGAGATCAGAAGTTCAAGCAAGATTAGAAATTAAGCAACGTGGAATAGGTAGGCTTGCTTTAGGAGCTCACGGGAATACACCAAATCAGGGAGTACAAGGTGATATGGGATGGACATCATTTGAGGGCAGGGAAGCTAGCAGCAAGATAAAATTAGAGAAGCGATTGAGAGAAATGGGGGAAGAGCGTTGGGCTAGGAAGGTTTTCAGCTACTTGTACATGAAGAATGTCGATACAAAATGGAGGAAGCGAACCAGGAAGTTGACTGGTAAATACGTAGAAAACAGCAGGTGGACAAACCAAAAAGAACTATCGGTTAAGAAAAAGGTGAAGGAAATGGAGACTGACATGTGAAGAATGGGCATGAATAAGAAGTCCGCACTAGAGATTTATCGAACTTTTAAGCAGGAAATTGCCAAGGAAAGGATCTATGATAACACTCGGGGTAGTTCTCTACTGTTTGAGGCCAGGACGGGAGTACTGCGAACCAAGACATATCGGGCCAAATACGAAGGGGTCGACACAGTATGCAGTGCGTGTGGAGAAGAAGAAGAAACTGCCGAACACTTGATAATGTTCTGTAAAGGGCTTCACCCTATAGTTCAGGATGATGGCGCAGAGTTTTTCAAAGCACTGGGATTTAGGGACAGCGAGGGCGAAATAGACTTTAAGCAGGTAGACTTAACTAGAAGGAGGTTATCTGATTGGTGGCTAAAGTCAAGGCACGAGTGAAAATTAAACTCTTCACTGCGAAGTACGAATCCTCAACTTCATTATTTAAAGGAAAAAAAGATAAATGTAATGGTTAGTTCACTAAGTATTACGGCTAGGTGGCGTTAGCCGCCGCCCGATCTAAAGGGTACAGCCACATCCATCCATCCATCCATCCATCCATGTAACCACCTCTCGTTTAGTCCTCGCAGTATTCACTAGATGGCGGTACTTGTAGCTGATCATGAAAAGATGCAAGATGTTATAAACTATACGGCAGTACTTGAAGTTGATGACGAAAGATGCGAGAAGTTATAAAATGGGAAGGATGTTACATATGGTGCGTGTCATTTGTGGAAGGCAATCGTTTGATTTAGTGCGGCGACGTACGCTTAGGGGAGCGTTGTAATGAAATCGAGTGGGCGAAATGTACGGAGGATTCATGGTTTACGAGGTTTACCTTCAGAGCTTCGCCCACTCATCATCATTCACTTCGTGGATATGGCGGCACTTTTTTTAGATAAGAAGTGAGTAGTACAAGAAACACCCCACGAAAACCATAATGACTTAGCTTTTTCGAGAAGGTTGAATAAATAACGTTATCGAAAGCCTTTGAATAATCTACAAGAACGCCTAATTTGCACATTTTCTGCCCCAAAGACTGCATTATAAATTCTTTTTGTCACAAAAGAGCGTCATCTGTAAAAAAACTTTTTTCTGAACCCAAACTCTCTGTCTGGTATAGTTTGATGTTTTTTTTTCTCAATAAAAGTAGTCATTCTACAATTCTTGAGCTTTTCCAAGCCTTTGGAAAATACTGGAAGCAGAGATACTGGTATATACTTTGAGAGCTCATTAGCATCACCACCTTTGTGTAAAACAATCACCTTTGCCTTTTTTAAATCACTGGGGAAATGTCCATGTGAAAAAAACAATGTTAAAAACATGTTCTAATATTGGTGCGATTATGTCTAAAATATATTTTACCGGTAGAATCTCGAAGCCAATGGCAGCCAAAGACTTACTGTTCTTTAGCGACATAAACGCAGAAATGACTTGGTTTGTGCTTGTTGGAGCCAAAAAAATCACTGTCTTCAAGTGGGGCACCTAGGTACTGTAGACACTGTGGGCTGTGACTTCTAGCACTTGAGAGAGAGGTAAAATAACTATTATTGCATTTGCCTAGGCCGCTCTAGAAATGGTATGACCATTTGAAATCACCTCTGAAAGATCAGTATTTCTATGTTCTTTAAGGGCGAGAAATTCGTTCAGCCTTTTCCATGCAAAATCTGGCCTTTCCAGTATATTTACGTCAAAAAGGTTATTCAAATACCGGCTTCGTTCAGAGCGCAGAAGACCTTTCATTTTGTTTTTGTGCCTTAAAAAGTGTACACGCTTCGTCACTTTTGTTGTTTGAGAACACATTAAAATGCTTATTCTTCGCGCGTATTTCTTTGAAGCATTCTTATGTAATCCACGGTTTCTTGCGTTTACGGGAAGGCTTAAGTGCTTTAAAAAAATGACTTGTCGAAGGCACCTTTGTATTTGTTTATGAACATATCCTAAGCTACGCGAGGCCATTTTGCACACATAACGTCTTACCAATTGATCATATTTAATTCGTTACGAAATGAGGCTAGAGTACATATACTTACATCCCTGATCGCTTTAACATGTTGCGTACTGAGTATAGGAACAAAACAACTGCTTGTCACAAAATATTGACAAACTGTCACTAATTGTTGCAGTAATTACACCAGACACAAGATCTTTTTCTTCTAAATTAGTAATGAATACTTCAAGTTAAGTGGATGAGTCCCTATGAATACGTGTAACAAGAGCTATAGTATTTTGAAACACGTTCATTTCCAAAATCCTGCAGAATTCTTGTTGTTGCGCTGAAACTTTGCCTAAATCTATATTTAGCTCACCTGCTAAAATGAGCTTGCATTGACTGTCAATAATCTATCCCAGAAAATTATGAAGGAAAAGGAAGAAATTATGCACATTTCCCTCTGTTAGTCGGTATAAGACATATAACACAAAATTCAAGAAGCGGAGGCTCATAATTTCAGAATCACATGTCACACATCAGTAAAGAGCAACTAGGTGACAGTAATACTCATTTTTAACCATCAGCATGATGCCTCCTCCTATTTTCAATAGTTGGTTTATAAAGAAGCTCGTGTAGCTAGGACATTTAAGAACATCACTGCTGTTAAATGCGAAGCATTTCTTTGCGAACTTTGGCGACATTGAGCCCATCTATCTATCTATCTATCTATCTATCTATCTATCTATCTATCTATCTATCTATCTATCTATCTATCTATCTATCTATCTATCTATCTATCTATCTATCTATCTATCTATCTTTCTATCTATCTATCTATCTATCTATCTATCTATCTATTTACCTAGCCGCCTACGGCTTTTAGCTCTCCTGGCCGTTTTGATAATGGTATCGCTACCAAACTTTGCATGGCATAACATGACTTTATGAAGAACATATTTCACTAGCCATAACATGAAAATCATGAAATGGGTGTAACGAAATACAACATTTACAGTTCATAATCTTGCAGCTCTTGCGGTGGTTTTGTTTACATAGCATGTTGCAAAACTGGTTTGGTACGACATGATTGCATGGTGAACACAAGCGACAGACCCTAACATGAAAATCATGGCATGCGTGTCATGTAACAACATGACTGCATGCCACGCTCATGATGCTCTCGCGGCCGTTTCGCTAGCGTTTCATGTACCAAACTAGGTATTATAGTACGTGGGTGAATGATGAAAGGACGTGACTGTTGCAAACATGATAATCATGACATGCGCGTCATGTAACAACATGACTACATACCACACTAATGATGGGCTCATGGTCGTTTCGCTAGCTTCACATATGCCTGATTGGGTATTACGTGACGCAAAAGGATACCCCGCCGTGGTGGTCTAGTGGCTAAGGTACTCGGCTGCTGAACCGCAGGTCGCGGGATCAAATCCCGGCTGCGGCGGCTGCATTTCCGATAGAGGCGGAAATGTTGTAGGCCCGTGTGCTCAGATTTGGGTGCACGGTAAAGAACCCCAGGGGTTCGAAATTTCCGGAGCCCTTCACTACGGCGTCTCTCATAATCATATGGAGGTTTTGGGACGTTAAGCCCCACAAATTAATCAAATCAATCGTGACGCCAAAGGATGACGAAGGTATATGACTGGAGCAAACATGATAATCACGAGATGCGTGCCATGTGAGAACATGACTACATACCGCAGTCACGGAACCACTACATTTCGACGTGATGCAGTGCGCGTGGTCACCTGCGTGCATTTCGTTGCGTCACGCCGGCGTTGCCACGCAAGGCGCCAGTCCTGTCACATACTCGCAGGCATACGCCGCGCTGCGTTGCTTTGACGCATGTGCGTTTCACCGCGTCCGGCGTCCCTCCATCTTGAAAGGAGGCAGACGCAGTTTTGTCTGGATAACGCAATGGCACCGAATGCAGCATGTTGCATTTCGCGTTGGTTGCCGCCGGGCCGCGCCGATGGGCGCTGGTCGCGCTTGTCGTGAGACTATAGAGCGCTCGTGTTTCGCTAACGCGGTGTTTTGCTAACGTTCGCGCACGTCAACGTTACGTTAGAGTATAGTGGGTCCTTCATGATGCACTCGAGGCCGTTTTGGTAGCTCCACATATACCAAATTTGGTGTTACGTGACGTCAATGGATGACGAAGTATATCACTGGTGCAAAACAATCATGAGACGTGTGTCATAAGAACATGACAACATACCACGCTCATAGCTGCTCACGGTCGCTTCGCTAATTTTACATATAATAAATTTGGCATCACGTGACGCAAATAGATGACGAAGGTGAACGACACATCCAAACGTGATAATCATGACACGGAAGTCGTGTACGGCATGATTTACCTCCACCTTGTAACGTTGTGGTGATATAAAATTGGCATATCAACCTCCCTCATTCGTGCTTCGCATATCTTCGATTACCACTGTACGTGGGATCTGCCAATTTTTTTGTACCACGTCTCTGTGACCATTAATACATCTGGCTCAAAACGAAGCGTGGCGAAAAGGGCAAGAATATGCTCTTCTTTATTCCTTGCTAATGGAGCGTTGACATAAACAAATGAGAAGCTCTTGTCATACTTCCTGCGCAGAAAACCTACATCGCAAGCAGTGAAATAATCAGCACCCATCCTGATCGAACAAGGTTTGCTACTGAATTCATCGCGTTAGTTTATTTTATCAAGGTCATGCGCATTGCTAATGCGCACTGCTGGCGACGATGTAGATTTCCTTGCAAACATTTTACCATTCTTCGTCCAATCGAAACGCCATCCCTTCTCGATTTTTTTTTTCGTGAAGTAGTTCCAAAAGCTTTTTCAGGTCAGAGCACAAATGCGCATTTAAAAACTCTGGGGTATGCTATGTAAAACCGATGCCTGTTGTAGAAAATTATGCTTTTCTAGTTTTTTGAAGCACAGTATCACGCTTGGACCTCTTGTTAAACTTAACATTTGTATTTTGTAGCTCAGCATGCCTAGTGGGCACCCTGTGGCACACTTCAATGTTTGTCTTGGAAATCGGTTCATTTATCACTTTGCCAATATTTCTTAAAATACTCGGAAGTTCTTGTTTTGTGTAATCTCGACACCCTTGATTTCGAGATTTTCGTTACGAGAATATTGTTCTAGCTGGATAAGTTTCTGTTCATTATCTAGCTCAACTTCTTTCAGCTGTTGCTATTCACTAGATAGCACAGCGTTTTCCTTTCAAATTTCAGCATTTTTCTTCTTGACCTCGCGCACTTCAGACATAATGTCAATAAAATGTTTGCTTTGAAATTTGATGGAACATTTCACATCTCAATTTTGTTTTCGGAATTCTCTTTCAAGTGCACTTTGCATTTCTCTTAGTTTGCTCCGGACATCCTTGAGTTCTTTAACAATGCCAGGGGTCAATATTATCGCAAGTGATCCTTTAAAAACACCTTCAAGGGCAGTGGCAGCAGCAGCTTTTGTAATATTACACTAATTGTGATATCAGTAAGCGTTTTGAGTCTGCAAAGGCGAAATGCAGAAAACTTGAAGCCTTGTGCTTTGTTGCCGCCGCCGCTGCCATGTGAAAATACCAAGATGTGCGAACGGTATTTATCCCTCCTTGCTCCTGGCAGTCAGCTCCCGCAGTCTGGTGACGTCAATTGTGTCGGAAGAAAAATGGCTGCACGAATTCCAGAGATATAGCTGTCCGGGCGTTGATCAGGTGATGAACAGTCAGCCTGCAAAGGCGAAAGGCAGAGAATTAGAAGCTTTGTGCTTTGTGGCCGCCACCGCTGCAGCAAGAAATTGGAGAGAACCCCCTTCCCCCTCCCTCCACCTGAAGGCGCATCACAGGCTAAAATAGAATTTAGACTGCACACCAGCATGCTATAGATTTCACGGTGTCAGGACACAACTAAAGAAACTTATACTATCGAAAAAACACTCTTTCTAATGAGGCCTGGAATTCTGGGTGTGTAGATGCTAGTGAATAGTGAAGCTGTGTCACTCATGTACTGATATTGTGTTTGTGTTTGTGCCCCTCCTGCTTGGGCCTTTTTGGCCTGCAGTATTTCACAAATAAATAAGTAAAAAAAATAAATATTTTTTTTTGTTTTGACTGACACTGGTGCCTCTGCTAGTTTAACAAACGAGAACCTAGTAAACGCTAGAGCGATTGTACTTGGGAAAACTGTTAGTGTGCACAACTATGAAGGTTCTTGTCAAGAGTATCACAAATGGGTGGAAGTATGTCTTGAGAATGACGACGAGAAGTTCAAAAATGAAGCGCTAGTAGTGCCCGAAGTGAATTTCGACTTTCTTTTTGAGGACCTGATATGACACGCCTGAATACTAACATATTTTGTAATGACGAAAATACTATTGGAAGAGAGTACGCTAAAGCAAATATCTTCTATAAGCCTTACCGTGGGCCCGCTAGTAGAGAAGATGTACCATTAATAATTCTCAAACTTTTGTGTGCGGTGCATACCCAGAAGCCACGAGAGCCATTGGGGTACCTTTTCTGTTACGAGACAATATCGTTGTAAATAAAAAAACCATACAAACTCAGTCATTACACGAAAGTCTGGTCAAAGAACGTATCCAAAGAATGTTAGAGGCAAGAATCATCAGGCCTTCAACTTCATCTTTTGCTTCACCCAGTACAATTGTTCCAAAAGACAATGGTTCATTTCGCCTGTGTATAGAATATAGGGTCAATAATAAACACACCGATTTTTTCATACCAAATGCCACGAAATAATGAGATCATTGGAGAAACCGGAGGATGTCAGTGGTTTTTCCGCATTGAGCTATGCAAATAATACTGGGAAGTGCCGCTAAAAATATACAAAACAATTTACGGCATTTCTCACTCCTTTCGACATCTACGAATACAATAGACTACCCTTTGGATAAAAGAACTCTAGATCATGCTTCCAAAAGATGATGAATGACGTACTTAAGGACATCATCAGAATATTCTGTAATGTTTTAGTGGACGACATTAATATATACTCGGAAATGCAAGAAGATCACGCAGAGCGCCTAGAAACGTTCCTCGAAACACTTAGCACCACTAGACTTAAGAACAACAAAAAGAAGAGCGAATTCTTCTGTAGAAAAGTAATGTTTTCGAGAAGAGTTTTTGATGGGAGGACCAAGGGCACTAAAGAGGAGAGCGCCCAATACATTAAAAAGCTCACAAAATTTTATGACACTTCTTTGTTTATTTATTTTTATTTATTTGATACCCACAGCGCCATAAGGCATTACAGTAAGGGGAATACAAAGTGATTACAAGACGGAACAAAAGCTCGATTTGCGGCAAGTACAGTACAGCCTATCCAGATAGTAGCAAGTACACTGAATACACAAGGTAACGGAGATTGACAAAAATGTACACAAAATGCCAGCGAGTAACATACAGTAATACGAAAACAAATACAATATGTATACCGCACTACAAAACTTCCGTTATGAACTGTACAATTCATTTGACTCTAACACAGGAAAAAATGAATCACTACCAACAGCGACAACGATCGCTGAATGTAATCGATTTCACTGGGAAACCATTTTAGGGAAAAAAGAATTACAGAACGCTGCTGTCTTACATCGGTACTACCGCACATTGTAAATGTGATCGACTCGTCTAGACACGTAGTGAGGTGGAAAGATGTAACTGTCACGAGGAATACAAGTTCCAGATAGGTATGCATCATGGAAAAGCTTCAGACGCTGCTTAGCCCGGCGTGTGACCAACTGTTCCCATCCTAAAGCTTGCTTGCAGTGCGTCATGCTAAAGATTTGGCTCTTAACAATGTTCCTAGGACATAACGGGCGCCCATGTTTTGCACTTTTTTCCAATTTATCTTTATCGAGGACAGTGGGTGGGTCCCATACGCTACTCGCGTAATCAAGTATCGACCACATGCATGATTTGTACAGTAATTCTCGCGTGTACTGGGGAAACTCAAGCGTGTTTCGCCGCAGGAACCACAGCGATCTACAAGCCTTAGCTGTCACATAACCAACAACACGGTGCCAACACAAAGTTGGCGTGAAAAATACGCCCAAATACCTGTTCTCAGAGACTATTTTTAAGACCTTCTTGTTTATAGTATACGAAGACGAAGCTTCATCCCTCTTTTTAGAAAATGCCATACACATTGTCTTCTCCGAACTAAGTTGCATTTGCCATTTTTTACACCATGCAATTACCTTTTCCAAGTCGTCTTGAACGGCGTCCCGATCTTTTTCGCAGTGTATTGCTATATAAACGATGCAGTCATTTGCAAACATTCTCATCGACCATTGTACGTCCCGAGTGATGTCATTAATATACACTAAAAGCAATAATGGGCCCAGTACTGATCCCTGAGGGACCCCGGACGTCACATTGGTAGTGGATTACTGTTCACCGTTACACGAAGACGTACTGCTGCCAGGAATTTAAGTATTCTGCTATCCAGTTAATACCTTTCGGGTTAATCTTGTATTTGGTAATTTTCTTCGATAATAAATTATGGGGAACCAAATCGAACGCTCTCCTGAAATCCAAAAATTGCACTCAAAACTGGTCCTGTTGTCCAGTGCGCATGCTACCTCATAAGTAAATTCAATTGACTGGGTCACACAGGAATGGTTCTTGCGAAAGTTATGTTGGCGTTAATTTAACATGGAATTGGCTTCTAAATGCTTCATTATTGATGAGTATAAGACATGCTCTAAAATTTTGCAGCAAACGGCTGTTAACGATATAGGACGACAATTTGAAACAATTTCCCGTGGTCCCAATTTGTGAATAGGTACAACAGCAGCCAATTTCCAATCACTAGCTAAGGCACGATTGCGTAAAGTTTTTTCGAAGATTGTTACGAAATACCGAGACACTGTGTGCGCACAGGATTTCAAGAGAGCGTTTCTACAAAGGGCTGCGGTGGGCGGTAAAAGGAGCACGCAGATAACGTTTCACCATTCCGAAGTCTTATTCGGCACCATACCGCTTCGCATTTGTTTTTCCGCACTATAGTTTGACACGACGCAACGCTTTGATCAATCAGAACAAAAGCGCCCCCACCACGGTTATTTTGATCTTTTCTGAAGCATACGAAGTTTGCTGGGGACACTTCACTGTAAGCTACGCTCTCATCAAGCCACGACTCTGTTCCTATTACGACTAACGGTTTAACAGTTTCTAAGAGGCTACTTAGTTCTAAGTTTCTAGAAGCAGTTTCTAAGAGGCTACTAAGAGGCTAACAGTTTCTAAGAGACTACATACACTCCTTAAGAGTGTTTCTTGGACTCGCCAGCAATTTCTGTGCGTTCAAAAAGGACTATTCAATAAAAACGACATGTTTGACCGCAATGATTCAGAAGGTCGTTTCCTTCGTCTGCACCGAAGAATGTCAGAAGAGCTACCTGGAACTTGTCTGAGCCATTTATTCTCACCAGTACTAGCACTGCCCAGCTATGATTTCTTTGTTTTAATTATATGCAGATGAATCTCGCTACGCTGCAGGCGCCATTCTGTACTAACGCAATGAAAATGAGCAACCCAGAAGATAGCTTAAGGTCATCGGCTACTACTCCTGCACGTTCACGAAGACGCAGGAAAATTACACGACAACAGAGAAGGAAGCTCTAACGGTTGCAATGGCTTTCAGATACTTCAAAAGTTACCTAGAAGCTAAACATTTTAACCTGTTTACTGTTAACGAGGCGTTGACCTATTTATTGAAACGTGCACACCCAAAGGGCAGAATAGCTTGATGGGTCAGAGATATCTAGCAATTCAGTTTCGACGTAATCCATAGACCAGGCCAGAAGCACCAGAATGCTGATGCCTCGTCGCGTCTTCACGTGCCACAAGAAATCCCGGATTGAGGCGTCAACTTGCTGAAACTATGGAAGGGCACGCAAGACACGGAACTGCGCAACGGGAATATGTGTGTCCCTGAAACAAAAGTGCCTCAAGTGCTCGAATTATATCACAACAGTTTCAATTAAGGAGGGCACGACGAATTTCGGAGGACATACCACAAATTTACTCAGAGTTTCGCATGGCAAAAAATGAAATCAGATGTTGCCTATTATGTGAAAACGTGTCATGAGTGACAAATGTGACTTCAATATGCAAGGCTCGGGGAAAGGAGTGGTATTACCAGAATAATCGTCTCTACCATTCTAGGTAGTTCACCTTCATTTCACTGTAGTTAAGAATAAAAGTGAAGGCGTCAAAAGAACCTAAGTTTTCCTGGTCGCGGTGGATGAGGGCACGCGCTTCGTGGTCGCACAAACTGGAAGAGAAGACGCAAATTGCGTAATAGCACTGTTTTAGAGAGAAATTTTCTAACACGTCAAAGGCATTGTTGCTGACAATGGGCCAGCGTTTAGGAGTAAGAAGCTATGCAACTGGGCCCGCGAAAGGAACATCGTGCTTTGATACCCAGCGCCTTATCACCCAGAGGCCAATTCTCTTGCTCAATGTATGATTAGAGGCGTAAAAGTACATATTATGTTATACCCGGAATTCAAGAGAGGTTGAAAGAGTGCTTTGGAGGCAGCCCGCAATTGGCTGCTTTGGTACTGTTTCTTAGTTGCCAGCGGACGAAGATCTGGGTTTAGTTGGAAGAATCACACTGAAGGAACGCCCCAAGACCCAACTCCAACAAAAGTGCTGAAATACGATGAAGATGCATTTTGATCGTCGACACAGCACGAAGATGCCAGAGACCAACCCTGGGTCCATGATGATAGTTAGAAAAACATCGGACTCAAAATCCCACTTCGCCGGTCCATACTTAGTTGTTAAAATGGCCAAGCAGCAAGGACTTCTCAAGACATTGTGTTACACTGAGCCAAGTGGAAGAACCGAGGAAGCGTCTATCGGAAATGTGGTGTCATACATATACAGGTATCACGAAGGCTGCTACAGTATGTTTTCTTTGCATTCCGAAGCTTTGCCTGAAACTCAGGGATGCCCCATAGCTTTGTCGCCTTGAATAGACGTTTTTTCTTCTTAATTTGATAGCGCGCAGCAATCCGGGAAACCATGGTTTATATAATGTTACTGTTAGCGAGACATGTCGTATGACCGCATGAACGAACTCGCCTCGCTGAGGGTGAAAAAGAGAGAAGTTTTCCGTGACAGAGAGAGAGGGCAACGATGGAAGAAAAGTATTACAAAAGTTTTCAAGGCCGTAGTTTATGGTTTAAAAATTTGCATCACTGCATATAGTTGGTCATATGTTTCTATAGTACATTTTTAAACATACAAGTAACTAGAACGCGGCGGACAGAAGAAAGTGGTCATTAGACCCATGGTTAGAAGTTGATGTGTTTCCTTTATCAAGAACTGATGTCGATATGATACCTAATATGGGATCTTGAAGTATGGCTTGATTTACAATCTACGTAAGTGCGAAGTCAAGAGTCAGGTCAATGAAAGAACAAGTGTTACTTGAGCATGAGGTTAGGTCACTTCAATGAGCGTCGGAAAAATGGAACTCACCAGAAAAAAACACAACACACCATTCGGTAATAATAGCGAAAGTTGGGCTAGTTGGTGGTTCACACTTGGGAAGTAAAAAACGCGCGAAACTATAGACAAGCACGGTGTCCACACGCGGTGTCGTCTTTTCACTGTCTTGTCTATACTTTTGGGCTGTTTTTACTTCCCAACAACACCATTTGGGACATTTTCTAGAATAGAGTCAATGTTGGTACGAAGATCCGAGACAAAAGATTGGCAAGTGGCGTGTAGAGACTTAGGAGCCTCAACAGAGACTTAGAAGCATGGGAGGTTAAGAAGATCCACAGAACTTTAAATAGACTACAGAAATCAAGAAGAAAACTTAAAATGTGTGCTTTCCACGCGTTGAGCACGCACCCGCCTCTCCTTAGGCCACAGTCTTTCCGGTATACGGCGTACACGTTGGTGTCATTTAGCCCTTTAGAGTTCGTAATACCACTATGAAGGTAGGTTTCAGTTAGTAGCAAAGTGCCGTAGTCCATATTATCTATATAGCAACACATTTTATAGCGCTATGGAATCAGGCTTCGGATTTTCGTAAATTATTCAGATAGATTCGTGGCTGCTACGGCCCGCGGCACCGTGGGCTGGAAAGGTAATTGTAAACTCCAGCTTCGTGGTAGCTATTGCGTTTGTGATCTTACTGTGTCCGATGCTGTATGCACACCACGTGGTAGATTCGCATTTTGTCAACCATAAGCTTTCAATTGACATTTTTTGATTTCTCTAATTCCAGCGGCTTTGTTCTACAGCAACACGCGTTTGAAGCGAAAATTTTTCTTTTATGACAGATGCGCCTACTTTTAGCTTAAAAGCTTTTTTGATCACACGCTTCCTGTCTCCAATAAACTACAACTCGGGTATGATATGATGTGAGCTTGGCTTAGAATTTCCGTCTTGGTATCGACAAAGACAATGAGCACAGTTAATTTGGGATGACTTCAACGTAATTCTAAGGTGCTTTAAGCACAATTCGATGACATGGCTTTCAGACGAAGACCATGTTTCTGAAGGGTCATCGGACATTCTGAAAATTAGCACATTTGAGTGACGAAGCCAGTTTTGGAGAACGTCACATCAATGCTCAATGGATTTCAGGTTATCAGAGAAGTCATCAGAACACCTAGCTGATCCGAACGATGTAGCAGCAGGATAAGCTTTTAAGGCAGTGTATCGAATTTTGCGGCACGTACGCTACCCTAAAGATGTTTGAGTGTGACGTCAATGGAAGCTTGCCAGTGCTAACTTTACAGCACGTACACTACTCTAAAGCTGTTTGAGTGTGACGTCAACGGAAGCTTGCCAGTGCTTCTGGGCCTGTTTGTCATTCACAATGTTTCTTCACCTGCTTCAATTCGTTGAACTGTCTCTAAACTTTTTGAGAGTGTAAAATAAAAAGTTTCAACATCACTCGAGAGAATTAGGAGTAGACTACATAAACATGACATAAGGCAATATTTGCAGTGGTCAAAATCAAAACAGCAATCACTTCGGCGTGATGCTACTGAAATGTTTATATTTGAGCTTCTGACACACTCAAAATACCGACCGGGAAGAGCGAACAAGGTGAGTGCTTCATCCCTCCAGCGGTACTGGGCCCCGGAGGGTCCCACTTGCAAAGCGTCCAGCCAGCGTCAATAGACGAACCTGTACTGGCAGGTGGTGCTGATTGCCATGCTAGTCGCTAGAAATAGTTGATTAGCCATGGCGCTTGCCCATAGTATCCGGATGCATGCAATCAATGCCACTCATGCAGCACACCATCGGCACAGAATGCCAAGGACGTGCTGACAAGCAGAGAAACATGGTAGAGAAGTTTTTATTGCTTTACTTTTATGCTGACATACCAGTTAAGTGGTTACGATTCTCGACTGCCGACCCGCAGGTCACGGGATCGAATACCAGCCCGGTGAGCTCATTTATGATTGCGACGAAAAGTTCGGAGTCTTGTGTACTTATACTTGGTGCATCTTCCACCCTTGCCCCCCATGGAAAAATTTCTGGAGCATTCCACCACGGTGTCTGTCATAATTTTTATGAGTTTTAATGGCACAAGAGATGCATGCTTGGTTAAACAGTGCCAGGTCTCTCATAATCATATGGTGATTTTGTGACGTGTTGCCCCATGAATTATTATTACTTTATATCAACACGCTAAACTTGTGTTGTACATATACAAAGATATAATTTTGCTCCGACAGAGACAATCAGACGCTCACATGTTTCGCGATGTAGTGGTTGCAAAAACAAGGTATTCCTACAAATTTAACCAAATTAAAAGAAACCTTGTGCATTTTGACTTTATGTTTGCAGGACGACTTGTGCCGCTCTAAAATGCACACTGTGAGATATTTTCTATCGCTAAATGGTATTTGTACACGCTGGTTTATGGTTTGCGGTACCACAAGAATTTCGAGAATACTAACAATTTGCGAGGCACAGTCGCTCAAATTCCGCATTTACAAGTTGTACCCCTTTCGTGAGGTGCTTGAACGACGAAGTGATGCCCACAATAAAATAATTGCAGAGTATGTCGGCTTTGATGGCAAGTCTACCACCATCTTGTAACGTGCACACAATCACTTATCAGAGTGCACACAAGCCTGGGAAGGTGAAATTCATGTGTGTATTGCAGAGGCATACGTACAGGCATTCGATACGGTGCCAACAACATAATCTACCTTTCGAGGACGTGCATGACGTATGCACATACGAACTTGCTGGGACTAGCCGACGACGCAAGGAGTGACTCACACGGTGAGCTATCCTCCGCTCACAGCTAGCAACCGACTCTGTTCGATCTCTCGACCTATAAGAACAACGCTGGCTAGACCACATAGATCCAACGCCGACTAGTCGACATCGGCCCGATTTAAGGGAGGGTAGCGCTATTGGCCTACGTCAAACTAATGTTACTGCCAGCGTTCGGTAACGGTGCAGTTTAACATTGGTTTAGTGCCTAAAGTTTGTTGCTCTACCGCTCAGCCTATTTAGAAATTCTTTTGGTAAAGCATCTAACAAAACTAAATTTTTTCGCAGTGGGGAGAGACTGCAGTCGGTACAGACGTCTACGAGGACAACGGTAAGTGCCAAGTTTTTTCTTTCGAGGTAGTTCTGCAATAAAAGACGCAATCCTTTTTTACGATACTTCAACTAAAAAAATTTTGTGTTTATGTATAGTTTTCTACTTTATATATATATATATATATATATATATATATATATATATATATATATATATATAGAAACCTACTGCACACACAACAAGCGTTTTCGCACAGCTTAGTATGACGTTTCGGCCTGAGACCAGCCTTCTTCTTGAAATAAAGAGCATAAATTTCGCCCACTTTTATATGTCAGTGATCGGGGCGTTTTTGTGCTGATACAGAATAGTCTTGTTAATATACCAGGGCACAAGTTTTATGGGTAGCCTCAGTCGATATTATATATAAGTGCGCGATGTTTATGCTCTGTATTCCCGGACGAAGACTGATTTCAGGGCCAAAACGTAGGACAAAACAGTGAAAAACGTTCATTGTGTGTGTAATACGTTCCTTTCTACACTATGAATGCTTGTGTTGTACTTCCTTTAGCACGTACTACTTATATATATATATATATATATATATATATATATATATATATATATATATATATATATATATATATATATATATATATATATATATATATAAGGCATGGTGTTGGGTGGGTGGCCGTAGCACTCGCGAGTACTCAAGGTGAAGTGGATGCTCCGTGAGAAGTCACAACGTAATTTATTTCTTTTTGTCGCTTCAGCCAGACTCTGGCCTTCTTCAGGAATGAGGGCATGGTTTGTTGGTGCTCACATTTATACAATCTTAAAGACAAAAGGGTACGCGATAAAAATAGAAATATTAAGAAAATAAAAATTGGCCCGAATTTGCAAGTTACATTGCAATTGTCGTCAAAAGACGAGTCTTGCGCCTGAAGACAGTGAACAAAACGTTTATTTGATGTTCTGCGCTAGAAAATTGGTGAAGGTATTCTGGAGGCGCTGCGTTAGAGTGCCTCGAGCGTGTAGCGGAGGTGAACGAGCGCATCGAGTCATATTAGGCAAGAGCGTGATCTGGCAGTTATCTTCGAAAACGAAGGCATGCGCGCCCGTGGAGGAAGATGCGCGCCAGTCTTGGATGTGATGAAGGCTAGAACGCAAAGCGACGGGCAGGTGCCACCACCTTGTGGTCGTTGCAAAGCGTTGGAAACACAACACTTACCTTTTTGAGCTTCGCGTTGCACTGTCACTGCAGCGCGATCAACGCTGCAGTCGCTTGAGTTACTTGTTTGTGCCTCTTCTAGTATAAAGGCAGATATACAAAATGTAGACGTGTTATTATGGCATCTAAGATATGCACAATATTGCTTTTTAGTAACAATTGTACAACTATAAACGCTGAATCTTGAGCAACATTGGTTTGGTGGGCCCTGCGAATGGGGTTGGCCGTTTAGTGCTGTTTGAGGTATCGTTAAGGGCGGACTAGCAGACAAGTGTACAGACAGACGAACAGACCAAAATTTTTTTGTCGAAGGTCGCCAAGAAAGTCTATTGTCTTTAAAAAGCAATGAAAATATGAGGCGAACCCCCCCCCCCCTGGCTGCCCCCTTCCACCCTTTTTTTTTTCTAAGATCCCCTTTAAGGTGTCCGCGGTGTACATATCCTTCCCTCCACTAACGTATTGTTCCCGACCAGAAGTATCCGATTGGCTCCGGTGGTTTGGTGAGACGAAGGAGAGATTTTTTTAAAAGTTTGAGCCTTTAACTACTCATGGACACGTAGACGTCTCGTCGTTGAAAGAGGGGTGCCACGTATCGCCGCAGAGGCTGGCAAGTGGGTGCAATGTCAATTCTGGCCCGCTCCTACATTACGCATTAGGGGCCTCCTGATTGCGCACAGCGTTGCAGTTGAACCTGTCATGCATGGTACAATTTATTGATCAGTAAGGTACAAAAACAGCCTACAGCTGTACTTAGGGAGAGCAGTTACACTCAGAAGTACTTTCAGTTGTCCCGTGACCGTCGCAGCTGAGTGCCGTGAGCTCAATTATTGTTGTCATTATTGCCGTTATTGTTTTCTAATGCTTTAATTGCTACAATTGTATCTGGATTCTCATTTATTCCTCTTTCTAGGGCTTTAAATCTGTGGATGAGTTATGACCCTCGTCCAAATTCTTAGTTTGATTTAAATCCCGTTTCCAAGAGTGTTACTGATAGTTGGTCGAATGCATGGTAGTGAAGATTGAGATATTTTGATAGAAGTTGACTTGGGGCTGATTTCGCATGAGTTCATTGATCATTCAAACAAATTCTAAATGTTGTTTCTGTTTGTTAGATGTACGGCATACTGCACTACATTGTATTCAAGTAGGTATACCACTTTAGAGGAATCGCGTGTTATGTTTCCTCGTATGTTTATCAAAAACTTGGATTGTGTGCTGGTTACCTTGTCTGTTTCTCGCATCGTTTTACATAAAAGACACAGAATATTGTGACTTTAAACAAGGTTGGCTCGAATTATTAAAGGGGGAAGTGTTGATTTGAGAGTGGACAAGTGTGTCTTTGAGGTTGTGTTGTCGTTGGTAAACGACACCAGGAGCGGAAGGAAATAAGCGTTTTAGACGTTCAATTCGTTTCAGGATGTAGTAATGTCGTTCAAGGATTTTCTTTACAATATGTAAGTTCACGCACTAAGTTAAGCAGAGGTTTGTTCATTGCGGGTCTTCGTGCGGTGGTCACTTCATAAGTAAGTCATCACGTTTTAGTTTTCTAGCTTTCTGAACAGCGTGATCAACTATGTTGGAGGGTATTTTTGTTTATCGAGCATTTGTTTAAGCCTCTGTGAGCTTGTGTCAAAATCAGCGTGTCTTGAGCAGATTTGCTTATACTGGTAAGCCTGGCTTTATGGAATACTGTTTTTGCTATGGCGCGGGTGATCGCTTTGGAAATGGCGGTATTGTTGTCGATCTGTTGAATTGCGATATAGGGTTGTAAAAAGCTTGTTTTCTTCTATCGTTATGGTGACATCAAGTAAATTTATGCTTGCTTGCGAGTAGGCGCATGTGAATTGTATGTTTGGATGTACAGCGTTGTAAGTGTCGATAAAGCTTAGAAGTTTATCCGCGCTGTGGGTCAAAATAAGAAAGATGTTGTTCATGTATTTTTTTATAAGAATGGTTTTACGAAACTGTGCAAGAAAACCTAATTCTAGCTTTTCTCTAGACACGTTGGCATACTTTGGTGTCATTTTGGTGCCCATAGCAGTCCTACTAATTGGTCAAAATTACTTTTCAAATATTTTAAATAAATTTTAACCGAGGCCTATGCTCGTCAAAGTTGCGTTGACAGAGAAATCTAGGGTGTCAGGTTGTGTATGGTCTGTTTTCAAGATTTGTAATGCAGCTATGCCGTCATCGTGAGGAGCATTTGTATACAATGAGGGCGCATCAAGAGTAAACAAGTGAGAGTTTTTCGACACCTGCAGTATCTCAAAGAAAATGTGTGGTGTCTTATGTAAGATGGAAGGGTGCATGAAATGTGGCTTATTTGTTCGGTTTGGACTGTCACGGTTGGATGGACATGTTTTTTGAATGCTCCCGATCGACTGCACAGATAAGTTGTTTTGCATGTTATGAGCTTGTCTTTATAGTTATAGGGCAGCAGTTAAAATCCCTGTCACACTTATTTTATTGTACGGCTTTTTCGGGGGTCAGTCACCAGGTATTTATTAGTTTGGGCGTCTGTGTGTGTTTGATTTTATTTTTGTTTTTTTGTTTTTCTTTTTCTTTTGCCGCCCTGTGGGGTAGGTTCACGTACATTGAACACGTAAATTTTTGTAGTAGAGCTTAGACTTTCTCTTTTTAGTAGGGCAGGGCTCGAGTTTTGTAATTATCGAGTGAGACAAGTCATACGGACAATTGGTGTCGGGAAAACATGATTAAAAAGACTGTGAAGTGTTCAGGATGTGGGGTTGATTTGAAAGTGAACCCAAGTGTAGAAGCGGAAGAAGAAGAGGCTGACGCGAAGTGTAGGCAATGTGAGGTCGAGGAAAAAATGGAGAAAATAATGGTTACCCAGAGTGACCTGCTATTCAGAATCACCGAGCTCGAGGCTGCGTTGGCTACAGAGCAAAAGAAAACGAAGACTATTGGAGAAAAGCTGAAGTCCACCGAGGAAGCACTAGCCAAGGTAAGCACGGGAGTGGCCTGCGGAGAGAACAGTAGGGAACCGGCAACCAGAACTGTGGAGAAGAGCAAGCAAGTTTGGAAAAAAACAAGTTCAGCCGGTTCATTTGTCGCAAGGCCCAGCTTCCGCGAAGTAGTGGTGGGGCTTGAAGGGGACAAAGCAGCCGGAGTCACAGGTGAAAGTAACCCCATGGTGCAGGACGCTCCAGCTGAATAGTCACAGCATGTGATAATCACCGGGGACTGGAATTTAAATCAATGCACAGAAGCCACCAAAGAGAGGGTAAGAGGTTAGAAGAGGGTTGCAGTAGGGGCGTTCTCAGGACGCAAGCTGGAAAGAGTCATCAGGCAAGCGAGTGCAAAACTCAAAGCTAGAGCTGATAGACGAAACTTCGTGATAATTTCAGGTGGTTTAAATGATGTCCTAAATGAAGACACAGCAGGACTAGCAACTACACTGGCGAAAGGCGTCGATGACATGCGCGCCACTTCTCCTCAGGTACAGGTAGCAATATGCACGATACCGGAGGTACCAGTGCGTGATAGCAACCTGCAAAGAGCGGTTGTCAACGCGAACCAAGAGATATGGCGGATCAGTCAAGAGAAAGGCTTTGAGCTGGTGGAAATAAACAGAGAGGTGCATAGGTGGGGTGGTTTTCAACGAGACAGAATTCACTTCGACGGGCGGCTAGGTCATGAGGTGGGTTGGTGACTTGCAGGACGCGCCATAAATTATTTGGGAGCAAGCAATCCTTCGGGGTGCAGGATAGCTAGTAACGTGGAAAACAACCAGGGAGACTCTTTGACAGGTGGTATTGACAGATGCGATTCCAAAGTGGCACCAGTATTTAAGATAGGTAGAGTCCGGGGCAAAAATAGACGTAGCCACGAGCGCCGAGCCAATTCAGACATAGGGTATATTAACATGCAAGGTGGTAGGAACAGGCTGAAGTGGGAGGAGATAAAAGAACAGCTAAGAGAGGAGAGGCAGATGGTATACGGTTTTGTAGAAACACATCTCAGGGACATGAAACAACCTCCTAACAATGCGGACTACGCGTCGGAATATTGTAAACTAACAGAAGGCAGCGGAAAGGGGGGTGGTATTGAGTCGTCCATTCATAAATGTACAGACTGGCAAAGGGTCAAGCAGGAGTGCAAGGAACATTTATGGCTAAAAGGAAAAATGCCAGATCAAATGACACTCATTGGTTTCTTGTACTTGTGGATGGGAGCAAAGGTCTGAGAGGAAAACCAGGCAATGGTAGAGTGTATATCAAAGGACATTCTGGAGTTAGGAGGAGAGTGCGAGATTATTATACTAGGAGATATGATTGCACACATAGAAGATATAGATGAGTACACCAACCCGACAGGCAAATTGATCATGGATATGTGTGAAAGGCTGCATTTGATCATTTGCAACAGTACCGAGAAGTGTGAAGGGCAAATAACATGGGAGGTAGGAAGGCTGCAGTTGACGATAGAATACGCACTGATGTCACATAGGATGTATGATAAGCTTAGGGGAATGCACATAGATGAAGGTGGCTCCAGAAGTCTGGGTAGCGATCACAAACGTATGAAGCTAAGTTTTGGAAGAGCAGTGAAAGTGGGAAAGAGACATGATGAGCAACTACAGAAAAATTTTTATTCAGAAAGGCAAATTGAAATAGCCAATAATGAAATTGAGAAAGTAATAACTGAGGATAATAAAACAGTGTGGACATACACGAATCTAATTAGACTGTTTGAGGTAAAGCTTGCTAAGGCACGTGACAAGTCACCCTGAAAAAGAAGACACAAACCCAAAAGTTGGTGGGATGAGGAAGCTAAGAGAGCAATAGCAAAACGTCAGAAAGCCTCTAGGGAACACAAACATGATAAGCAGCGGGGTGAACCGACAGATGATGTTGAAAGAAAATGGGAAATTTTTCTAAGCTGTAGAAGGGATGCATCCCTTCTGATCAATGAAAAGATTAGAAGAAAGGGAGCCCAGTGGCTGGCAGAAGTACATAAAAAAGATAGAAATGCAGCTGCAGAATTTCGGAACCATCTAAACTCCCTATGAAATAAGACGAGCCTAGAGCAAAGGTTTATACCTACAGCTCAAGGTGCTAGGCTAGAAAGGGACTAAGCTATTGAATATGTAAGAACAAGGGTGACAGAAAAATTTCAACAAAGAAGTGGATTATGCACCACAAAAGACAAGGATGAATCAAGTGGCGCAATGACTCCATTTTCACATCATGAGTGGAAAGGGCTGAGAAAAGGGTTCCTAGTAGTACATCAACAGGCCCAGATGGCATTCCAATTAGGCTGATAAAGACATTAGGTCCGAAGTCTAGGCAGGCTTTCAGAAAGGCAGTGAGCAAATTAATAATCGATGGAAAAGTTCTCGATGGATGGAAACTTAGCAGGATGAACATGATCCATTAAGGAAAGAGGACAAAGCTGACATAAAAAACTACCGTCTTCTACCAGTGACATCAGTGGTCTACAGGCTGCCGATGCAGATTATAAAGGAAATACTGGATAGAGGATGAGGAAGTGCGGGGGGAACTGCAGAATGAGTTTCGTAAGTACAGGAGGTTGGAAGACAATCTGTTCTCACTGACGGAGTGCATCAAAATAGCAGAAAAGGAACACAGATTCCTCTGGCTAGCATTTTTAGATATCAAGGGAGCGTACGAAAGCGTGGTTCAAGAGGATTTGTGGGGAATACTGGACGCACTAGGCATGAAAAATGTAGTCACTAATCTTTTAAAGATATCTATAAAGGTAACAAGGTAAGTATAAAGGGGAAAAACAGGTATCTAAGCCTACAGAGGTAAAACGGGGGCTTAGGCAGGGGCGTCCCTTGTCACCATCATTATTCATGATGTACCTACAAGGATTAGAGACAAAATCAGAGGGAATTGGACTGGGCTTCAACCTCTCTTTCGTCAAACAAGCAAAACTCATTGAACAGGCACTACCAGCATTGATGTACGCAGATGGCCGAGGATAAGGAAGATTTGTAGAGATTGGTGGTAATCTGCGGTAATGAGGGAGATAGGTTTAGATTTCAAATTCACTAAGGAAAAATCCGCAGTCATGGTTTTTAATGAAACTGAAGGTAGTGAGCTTAGAATACAGGAGGTCACGGTAGAGATAACAGATAAATACAAATATCTGGGCGTATAGATAAGCATTGGTGCCGACTACCTAAGGGAACACGAAATATACGTGTCGCCTAAAGGTAACAGGAATTCAGCGGTAATGTAACAGGGCACGGTGGGATTACAATCGGTATGATGTTGTGAAAGGAATATGGAAAGGGGTCATGGTTTCTGTTCTGACGTTTGGAAATGCGGTCTTATGCATGAGATCAGAAGTTCAAGCAAGATAAGAAATTGAGCAAGGTGGAATAGGTAGGCTTGCCTCACGAGCTCACAGGAATACACAAAATCGGGGAGTACAAGGTGATATGAAATAGAGATAATTTGAGAGCAGGGAAGCTAGCAGCAAGATAAAATTTGAGAAGCGATTGAGAGAAATGGGGGAAAAGCGTTAGACTAGGAAGGTATTCAGCTACTTGTACATAAAGATTGTCGATACGAAACGGCGGAAGCGAACCAGAAAATTGACTGGTATATACTTGGAAAACAGCAGCGGGCCAAACCAAAAAGAATTATTGGTTAAGGAGAACGTGAAGGAAGCTGAGACTGATATGTGGAGAATTGTTATGATTAGAAAGTCCGCACTAGAGATTCATCGAACTTTTAAGCAGGAAATTGCCAAGGAAAAGATCTATAATAATACTCGGGGTAGTTCTCTACGGTTTGAGGCCAGGACGGGAGTATTGCGAACCAAGACATATCAGGCCAAATACGAAGGGGTATACACAGTATGTAGTGCATGTGGAGGGGAAGAAGAAGCTGCCGAACACTTGATAATGTTCTTTGAAGGGTATTCACCCTATGGTTCATGATGACGGCACAGTGTGTTACAAAGCACTGGGGTTTAGAAACAGGGAGGGCAAAATAGACTTTAGGCGGGTAGAATTAACTAGAAGGAGGTTATATGATTGGTGGATAAAGTCAAGGCACGAGTGAAAATTAAATGCTTCACTGCAAAGTAAGAATCCTCCACCTCACTATTTAGGTGAAAAAAAAATAATTCTAGTTTTTGGTTCATTAGGTATTACGGCTTGGTGGCGCTAGCTACCGCCCGATCTAAAGGGTACATCCATGTCCATCCATCCATCCATCCATCCATCCATTCATTCATTCAGTTTGTCGAAGCACCTTGATATGGGTTCAGTTTGTGTACCTGTGCCTGATATTAGCAGACCTGGGTTACTGGGTTTATGAATTTTAGGGAGGATTTAGAAGTAAACTGAGCGATGGTATGCTGCTCGCATTAGTTTGTCGTCACTGGTGGTTATCCTTTCTGCATCCAACTGTTTCTTTAGTTCTGTTGACACGGCACGTTTGTATTTGCCTGTCGAATCACCTGTAAGGCGTTCGCAAAATTTTGAGTCATCTAGTTGGTATGCTTCTTGTAAGTAGTAGGTTGTATAAAGGACAACGATTGCTCTTCCTTTGTGAGCGGGTTTTATTTTTATGTCTGTCATAGATGCTAGATTTCTGATACTCATTGTTTGCACATTTTCTCAAGTTTCTTATTGCTTAATGTGTTCACTGCTTCTTATTTTTGCGCACCCTCACTTCTAAAAGATTGTATAAAGTTGAGCATCAAACGAATACCCTCATTCGTAATGAAGGCCACACCCTGGATGAAACGTCGAAAGGAATAAACAATGTTGCGACACACACACACACACACACACGTATATATATATATATATATATATATATATATATATATATATATATATATATATATATATATATATATATATATATATAAGGAAAAATATGAACCCGTCATTGTCAAAGTAACAAATACATGTCAGCGCGCTTGCTTATAAATATGATTCACGTGGGATAATGAATATCGGCGACGTATATCAGCGACGATAGTTATAGCGCGAGAACAAAACGACGACACAGAGACAAGAAGGACACGTCGTTTTGTTCTCGCGCTATAACTATCGTCATGCCATACCAACTAGCCCAAGCTGCCACACTTCTAAGTATATCAGCGATTAGATACTTCATAGCGTGAAGTGTTCATGACGGTACAGTTAGATATTATGTAAACACATAAATAAATATTTATACATATATAAAAATGTACAACATCAAAGGACAGAAATCACTTCTTCATGCACGAAGCATAACTCTTTAGGAACCGGAAATAGATAATGATAAAACAACAATGAAAGCTTGGATACCAAAATATCAAAAAACCACGTGATATTACAGTCAGATTGTGCGTCATATACACAGCTCAGTCATTGTGATATGAATAAGGTGAGTAGTTGAGGCTTTTATTGCGCGTGCGCGTTCAAATGCAGTCTTGCATCCACATTCGGGATAGCGGCAGCGATTAATAAACTGAAGTGACTGTAAACATTGGATACACAAATATACACAATAACAGAAGCATTAGAGATGGTATCCAACAAGCTTAACCGACTACGCTATGGGCCATGAGTTAAGGCTGATAATGCTTGGTGGGCACACTAGAAAGCATGCCTGTACTTTAGGTAATGCCTTATGACATGGTGTTGAATTTGTAGATGAGGTACGATTCGCGGATTTCCCGATCATGGTGAGATTGAAAGCCCGATTCAAGTATAGTGACCCTAATTTTTTCGAACGAGTGCCCTGCTAAGCGAATATGTTATGAGAGCGGGAGGTTAGGTTGCGTATTGGTATGTGATTTATGGTTGTTGAAGCGTATTCGGAACAATCTTTCTGTATGGCCAATATACTGTTCTTGGCACACAGCACACTCGATCATGTATATGACGTTAGAGCTATCGCAATGAAAGGGGCCGCGAATTTTAGAGTGAAATTAGACGACATACTAACGGCTTCCTTGGGTGGTTTGCATACATAGGCAAACCTTGCACCATGATTTGTTGCAAGGTGCACAGCCAGATGTTGTGGGTTTGTTTATTTTTGGCAATGTTAGCATATCGCGGAGATTCTTAGAGCACCCGTAAACTACGCGAGGTGGTTCAGGAAAAATATTTTTCAGATGCTCACTTTGGGTAAGGATGTTGTGGTGGCGTTTAAGTATAGAGGGAACCTTTAACACTGATGCCGAGTAAGTTAATACGAGATTAGTGCCAGCACGCTGTTAAGGCAAACTGTTTGCGCTAAAAATGTCGGCTCTATTCAATTGGTCTGCTTGGTCTATAGCGTCATCGACCAAGTCCGCTAGATACCGTCGTTTAATTAGAGCGCTTTGAAGTTGCTCGCAGTTCGATAGGAAGTCTTCGCGATTGAAACACAATCGCTTAAAACAGTGAGTCTGACTATAAGGTATAACTGTCCTATAATTTCGCACATGACTGCTCTGAAAATGAAGAAGCTGGTTTCTATCAATAGGTTTGCGGTATAGTTTTGTGAGCAATTTTGTTTCGAAAAGCGCAATGGTGACATCCAGAAAGTTAACAGAATTTGTCGAACAGCTGTGCGAAAGCTTGATTGAAGGATGAAAATAATTGAATCCATCTATAAATCTTAAGAGCGAGTCCTCTCCATGTATCCAAATTAAGAATATATTATCTATAAACCGTCTATAAAACAAAGGCTGTAGGTCAGTGCTGGACAGATATTCATTCTCTAGAATGCCCATGAAATTGTTAGAATACGTGGGGCCTATTCGGGTTCTCATTGACGTGCCACTGATTTGAACGTAATTACCAATAATAAATTCAAATTTATTGAGTTCAAGGATAAGCTTCCATAGCAATTGTAGGGCTTCTTTGTCGATTGGCTTATCGAGGCAAGAAGTCTCGTATGCATTAAGCACTGCAGGAAATCCATTGGCATGCGGTATGTTAGTATAGAGTGAAGCGACATCCAGTGTTACAAGTATTGAATTTCGTGGAATATTAAGACATAATATGTCTTGAAGAAAATTATTGGTGTCCTTGACAATTGGTGGAAATGTCTCAGAAATATTGTCACTGGGGTGAGAGAAGGAATCCCATAAATATATTTATAAAATATACAGGGAGAGTCAGAAGCAGCTGCAGCCAAGATGGAAGAACAGCAGCAACAACAACACGAGCACGGTCGCTTTCATCGTCTTCGTCGTCTATGATGCTCTTTTGTTGCCGATGTCGTGTAACATATAACCCCCCGCCGCTGGCAGCGCCATCTCGGCGCCTAAATGAGAGTAGGATCATATGCGGATATGTACGGTTTGAGGCGGGTCACGTGGACGACATCAGTAGCGGGTGCTGACGGCGATGACTGACTGTACAATGGAGCAATCTGGTATGTGACATCGGTAAGCCGGCGTAAAACCTTGTAAGGCCCCGAGTAGCGAGACAAAAGCTTCGAAGAGAGGCCAACGTGGTGGCATGGTGTCCAGAGAAGGACCAATGAACCTGGAGAGTAGGAAACTACTCTGTGATGACTATCGTAGTCGGCCTTCTGAGAGAGCTGCGAACCAAGAAGACGTTCCCGTGCAATTTGGCGGGCCACATGAGCCCGAGCAGTGGCATCCCGGGCGTACTCGGAAACCGTTTGCGTAGTTGATGGGATAAGAGTCTCAAAGAGTAAAGCTGGATGGCAGCCGAACAATACGTAGAAGGGGGAGAAGCCAGCGGTGTTGTGGCGTGACGAATCGTACGCGAATGTCACATTAGGCAAAGTACTATCCCAATCAAGGTGATCTTTGGAAACGTACATGGAGAGCATTGTTGTCAATGTTCGATTTAGGAGCTCGGTAAGACCATTTGTGTTTGGGTGATAGGCCGTAGTGAGCTTGTGACGCGTCGAACACGAGCGAAGGATGTCACTTACTACTTTTGAAAGAAATGAGCGACCAAGATCAGTCAGCAGCTGTCGAGGAGCGCCATGGTGAAGAATTACGTCATAAAGCAAGAAGTCCGCGACGTCAGTGGCACAGCTTGTCGGTAGCGCTCGTGTGATAGCGTATCTCGTAACGTAATCAGTGGCTACGGCTATCCACTTGTTTCCAGTGAGAGAAGTAGGAAATGGTCCAACGAGATCAAGACCGACGCGATAGAAGGGAACAGTGGGTATGTCTATTGGTTGGAGTGGACCAGCCGGCGGCAAGGTGGAATGTTTGTAGTGCTGGCAGGACTCACATGCAGCAACGAATCGGCGCACAGAACGGTAAAGACCTGGCCAGAAGAATCTACACCGCACGCGATCGTGCGTGCACATGACCCCGAGATGTCCCGCGGTTAGGGCGTCGTGAAGCTGTTCAAGTACAGCGGAACGAAGTGTTGCAGGAACTACGAGTAATAGCTCTAGTCCCTCGGCGCTGGTGTTGCGTCGGTAAAGAATGCCATCGCGTAGAACGAACAAGTGTAGCGACGGGTCTACGTGGGGCACACGTAGACTCTGCATGATAGACCGCAAACGAACATCGCTGAGCTGTTCCTTGCGTATGTCGGTGAAAGCCGACATGGCGAAGACACAAGGGTCAGAATCATGTGCTGAAAGGTCAGGTGCGTCCACGGGGTGACGGGATAGACAGTCGGCATCCTGGTGCGTTGGGCCAGATTTGTATGCCATGTCGAAGCTGTATTCTTGTAGATTCAAGGCCCAATGGCCAAGTCCTCCAGTTGGATCTGTAGGGGCGACAGCCAGCACAAAGCATGGTGATCTGTAATAACCGAAAAGGTGCGGCCAAACAAGTATGGTTGAAATTATCCGACTACCCAGACTAGTGTGAGGCACTCACGCTCTGTAATGGAAAACTTGCTCTCCGGAGGAGAAAGGAGGCGACTGGCATAAGCAATGACGCGATCCTGTCCTCGTTGCCGCTGAGCGAGAACAGCACCAATTCCATGTCCGCTGGCATCGGTAAGAACTTCAGTATGGGCTGACGGGTCGGAATGGGCCAAGATTGGTGGGGAAGTAAGTATTGTTGTAAGGGTGCTGAAGGCAGTTGCTTGGTCAGTACCCCAATAAAATAGCATGTCCTTCTTCAGTGCCTCCGTAAGTGGTCGGAAAATGTCAGCGAATTTCTTCAAGAAACGTCAAAAGTAAGAACAAAGGCCGATAAAACTCCGTACATCTTTTGCGGAACGTGGTATGGGAAAATTTTTGACATGTCGAATTTTGTCAGGATCAGGTTGCACGCCTCGAGCAGTGACAAGGTGGCCAAGCACAGTTATTTTCCAATGGCCAAAGCGACATTTGGAAGAGTTGAGCTGAACTCCTGCTTTCCGGAAAACCTCAACAACAGCCGTTAGGCGGCTAAGGTGGCTTTCGAATGTAAGGGAAAATACGATGACGTCATCGAGATAGCACAGGCACGTGGTCCATTTGTATCCACGCAGGAGAGAGTCCATCATCCTTTCAAATGTTGCTGGCGCATTACACAATCCGAATGGCATAACCTTGAACTGCAAAAGTCCATCCGGTGTGATGAATGCGGATTTCTTACGGTCTCGATGATCGACAGAAATCTGCCAGTATCCTGATCGCAAGTCGATAGATGAAAAGTAGGCAGACCCATGTAAGCAGTCGAGAGCATCGTCAATCCGCGGCAGTGGATACACGTCCTTACGTGTTACTTTGTTTAAGTGACGGTAGTCTACGCAGAAGCGCCAGCTGCCATCCTTCTTCTTGACTAGCACGAGCGGCAATGCCCATAGACTGCAGGAAGGTTCGATGACGTCTTTTGTGAGCATTTCTTCAACTTCTTGCTGGATAACTTGTCGCTCAGCATTAGACACGCGATAAGGACGTCGTCAGAAGGGGCTGGCGTCGCCAGTGCTAATCCTATAACTTACAAAGGATGTCTGACCCAAAGGGCGCTCATCAAAATCAAAGTTGTCGCGGTAGGATTTCAGCAGGTGCCGGATGTCAGCTTTCTGTGCTGGAATAAGGTCCGGAGCGATCATCTTGTCGATGGTGGCATCCGCTGCGCTCTTCGAGGATGAGAACCGAGCAGAGGACGAAAAAGAATCGGCAACGAACGCCGAAATGGCAGCATCTATAGAAGAAACGTTTGCCAAAGTCCTACTATCTAACTTGAGCGCACCAGCTGAAGATTAGGATCGGAAGAGATGCTGTATTTCCTGTGACTTTCAAAAGTGTGTGGGGCACGGCGACATTTTTGGCCTGCAGAACGTCAGCAATAGGTGTCAACATGTAGGCACCGTAGGGAACAGGAGGGATAGATCTCAGGTTCAGGTAAGCAACGGCTTGAGGTGCTAGGTGAACGTGATCTGCAGAACACAGACGGGGCTGAGCTGGTGTTGGGTCGTCGTGGTAACATGGTAAATCAAGTTGAAGCATGCCGGTTCCACAATCAATAAGGGCAGAGTGGGCGGATAAAAAGTCCATGCCGAGGATAAGTTCATGGACAAATTTTTTCGAGCACAGCAAATAGCACTGTCGTGGAGCGATCAGATGCACTTATACGCGCGGAGCACATTCCAAGCATGGGAAACGTGCCGCCGTCGGCGACCTGGATGAGTGGCACTGTGGTTGTGTTTAAACTTTCTTAAGGTGGCAACGAAGTTCTGAATTCATCGCTGATATGTGAGCCCCTGTGTCCACAAGTGCAACAATGGGTGTGTAATCTACTTCTACGTCAATAAGGTAGCGTCGAGTCGGCAGCATGGTCAGAGGATTTGGCGGGCAAGTGGTCGATGCAGCATCACCTCCGGAAGCTGCATCATCTAGTCGTCCCACGGCAGGTGGTCAGTCGGCGACGTTGGTCGGCGAAATTGGGGCGAGCGAGACGACGGGCGACGTGAGAGCGGTGAACGGGACTGGTGATCATGCGGAGATGGAGAGCGACGACGGTACGGCGGCATAGAAGGAACGTCTTCACTGGTGGCCTGAGGTGACTCCCGGTAAGAATGAAAGCGTCCATGATCCCTCTCTGGCCGATGGGTGTACCCATAGGATGCCTGATGCCAATACCACCGAGTGATGCAATGGTGGGCCACGTGTCCAATACGGTGGCAGTTGAAACGAATAGGTCGATCGTCAGCAGTCCTCCACTCGGCTGGATTGCGAGGTCGCACCGGAAGGTTTGGCTTTGGGCATACGAAACAGGGGCTCGACGACGGTTGATCGGCTGAGAGGGAGCTCTAGTGCACTCGAAGGCCAGTCCAGCATTGGAAAGCTCTTGTCGCACAATGGCATGTACCAGTGGCACCATCTGAGGGCTAGAGTCACAAGCATAGGAGAACGTGGACGCAGGAGACAGAGCTTCAAGTTCACGTCTGATGATCTTGGTCACGTGCTCTGCAGTTAACGGCGCCTGTAGTGCAGGCCTGTCTTCGCACGACCAAGTTGTCGCCGTGTTTGGTAGTCGAGGGAAATTATGGGCGATATGTCGACTTTTTGCGGCCTCAAAACGCTGGCACTCCTTGATGATGGCATCGACCGTGTTGCAGTTCTTGCATATGAGGAGGTTGAATGCATCATCTGCAATGCCTTTCAATATCTGAGCTACTTTTTCCGTTTCCTCCATACCGTTGTCTGCTTTTCGGCAAAGGCAAGTACGTCCTGTAGTAAGTCACGTAGGACTCTGATGACGTTTGCGCACGAGATGCCAACTCCTTCTTGGCCGCTGCTTTTCTACCCACAGACTTGCCGAAAAGGGCGCGCATCTTTTCTTTGCACGCATCCCTGCTTCCAATTTCATCTTCGTGGTTCTCGAACCACACTTCTACTGTTCCTTTCAAGCAGAACTGGATATTGGCTAACATAACAGTTTCATCACAGCGGTAATTCTTACTTGTACATTCGTACAACGGCAGCCATTCTTCGATGTCGACATCATCCGTGCCACAGAACCTGCCAGGATCTTTTAGCTGCGGATTGACAACAGTTGTTGTTGCAGTCGCCTCTGCGGGGGCCGGTCCCTGGTTTGCCATGGTGGAAAAATCCAAGCGTCGGTCACTGCGGAGCTCCGTTATGTCATGTTGTATCCCGCAGCACCACCAAATGTCACGGGGGTGAGAGAATGAATGCTATAAATATATTTACAAAATATACAGGGAGAGTCAGAGGCAGCTGCAGCCAAGATGGAAGAACAGCAGCAACAACAACACGAGCATGGTCGCTTTCATCGTCTTCGTCGTCTATGATGCTCTTTCGTGGCCGATGTCGTGTAACAATATGTTTTATAACCGAATCAACATAGCGCGACAAGTTCTCGGTTGTACTGTTTATACCGGAGATAATTAGGCGGCCCGGATTACGTTGTTTATGAATCTCCGGGAGTATGTGAAATCTGCCGGCTACAGGGCTAAGCAGAATAGGTGACCGAACAAATATTTTCTCTAGTTTTTTTTTCTCTTGATAGAGTCATTAGTTTATCTTGCAAGATGGACCTAAAACTATCTTTTGGGTCAGTTGGGAGGGCTCTATAAAAACTGTCGTCGGAGAGTTGTCGGGTAGCTTCCGGTATGTAATCCTTTCTATCAAGAATGACGATTGCTCCTCCCTTATCGGCAGGTTTGATGACAATGTCAGGGTTATTGGATAGTTCTTCGAGCGCTGTTTTTTCCTTCTTTGTTAAATTTTGTCGGCAATGAGCACGGGTCTTGTACGCCTCGAAGACGTCATGTTGTACAGCACTATTGTACATATCGAGGCATTGATTACGTTGTGGTGGTGGTGTCCACCTCTTGTGCGACGGCACTGGTATTGTATGGTTGTTAGAATTTTCATACTCATGAATTTATTCTCTAAGACGCATGTTACATGCAAATTTATCGGCATCCCTGTCCTCATCTCCACAATCATCATCGCGTGTGTTCGCGCTTGGTCTCATGCTACTCATTCGCTGTTGTTGAGCCCTTCATTAAATAAACGCTGTCTCAACCCAGACGTCTTTATATATATATATATATATATGTGTGTGTGTGTGTGTGTGTGTTATTTGAAGGTAGCAGGTTTGCTTCCTGCTCACGGCAAGTTATCTTTTCACCCACTTTTCTTTCGTTATTTATTTATTTACAAGTACCTTACAGGCCTCGCAGAGGCATTGTGTGAGGGGGGTCTATACAAAGTAATAACAAATTGGGTTACCAAGTCAGT
This sequence comes from Rhipicephalus microplus, assembly GCF_043290135.1. Taxonomy (NCBI): domain Eukaryota; kingdom Metazoa; phylum Arthropoda; class Arachnida; order Ixodida; family Ixodidae; genus Rhipicephalus; species Rhipicephalus microplus. The sequence goes on from NC_134700.1 coordinate 41,669,573, forward strand.
AAGAACAATGTAGTACGTCAACAACAGCAAAAATATGTCCAAGTACAGAAATAGACGTATGTATTCCACATGAACAGGTAAGTTTAAAATATGTAAAAGGAATGCAATAGCGTGTTGGACAAATCAAAATGAAGCGTAGTGACACAGATTACGCAGTTTACCGCGCTGGTTTGGGTTAATGAACAAAACTTTGAAGAACAGCTTCACTGTGATGATGAAAAGAAAACGCAAAAGGGGATACATTAATCCCAGGAGTAAGTGGACCAGCTAAGCTTTATTAGTGAAATGGTTGAGAAGATGCTTGCGAAATTTCTTGTGATTACGCTGGAGGGCGATGCTGTTTATGAGATCATTCCACAGTCGAATGGCACGCGGGAGTGACGAGTAGTTAAAAGCATTAGTGGTGCCGTAGAGGTAAGAGTAGCAGAAGTCATTGTGAAACCTGTGCGATAAGTGAGAGGAAAGTTGTATTTGCGCTAGCGGTGATCGAGTGGCGTAGGCATATTTATGAAAGAGAGACAAAAGCGCCATGTCACGACGAATTGCTAATGAATGGAGTGAAATTTCGAGCTTTAGCTGGGTAACACTGGACAAGTTGTTATAATTCCGCGCGATAAAACGACAAGCCCTGTTCTGAATAGCTTCCAACTTCTGTAATAAATATTTTTGGGGAGGTGAACAAATGGATTATGATGTACTCTAACTGGGGCCCGACAAATGTTCGGTAGGCCTGTTTACGTGCGTGAGGAGTAGTGCCTTTTAGGTTGCGACGAAGAAACCCCAATAATCTTGAAGCATTAGCAGAAATGGTAGTTATTATGGTCGACCCAGGAAAGCTTTTGTTTGAGGTGAACGCCTAGATACTCATACCCTGCGGTTCTAGCCCTTCTGTTGTCACTGATGTTGTAAGGAAAGAGTGAACAAGCTGGTTTACGGGTAAATGAGATAGTTTTACATTTTGAAATGTTAAGAGTTATTAGCAATGTTTTACACCAGTTGCTATTTCTATCCAGGTCACCTTGGAGGAATGGGTGATCATCCACACTTTTTGTAAAGCGATAAACAATGCAGTCGTCAGCAAATATACGTATACTAAATGATATATTATTTGGCAGGTCATTAATGTGAATTAAGAATAGTAAACGACCAAGGACGCTACCTTGTGGTACCTCTCAAGCGACATCAGGACAAGGATGGAAGTAATTATTAACAACGGTGAATTGCTGGCGGTCAGAAAGAAAGTTTCGTATCCAAGACAAAGTTTGCGAATCTAATTTAAGCGCAGAAAGTTTTCATACTAGTCCGCAATGTGCTACGCGACCAAATGCCTTAGAAAAGTCTAGAGAGGTGCAATCTATTTGTAAGTTAGCGTTCATGTTATAATGAAGGTCAGTAGTGAATTCAAATAACTGTGACACACAAAAGAAGCCTTTTCGAAATCCATGCTGGTTTGGGAAGAAGAAATTATTAGATTCTAGGTGATCGTATATATGCGATGCGATAATGGGTTCGAGCATATTGCAGCATATGCATGTTAGTGAGATTGGGCGGTAATTTTTGTGCAAATGTTTATTACCACTTTTGAAAACGTGTACTACCTTTCCTATTTTCCAATCTCTGGGTAGTTTTATTGTTGATAATGACTGTCTATAGGTGTGAAATAAACTGACGCTGGAAACTGAAACGGTGTTTTTTATTATTTTTTTATTTATTTCGTTGAGACAACGGAGGACGAGGACAGATTAAGGTTATTGATCAAATGTACAATGACATTAAGTGTAATGTCAACAGGTGCCCTGTGATGATAACCAAAATCATGGACGTTAGGGATGCTAGATTTATCTTCTTTGGTAAAAACAGAGGTAAAAACGCGTTTACTATAATGGGAAAGTCAGCATCCGGGTGTAGCGCGTTGTAAGCTTTATGTATTGAAATATTGTTACTCAAGCTACGTTGACCTATCGTTTTCCAGAATTTACTAGTGTGAAGAAGAAAGAGCGTCGTTGGCAAGCAACATCGCCACCGCTTGGGTACTGGGTGCTGGGCTTCGCTCGCTCGGCTCGTGCTGATCATCGCCGCCATCTGCTTGACCGTTGCTCTTGCACGATCGTGTTTCTTCGTAGAACCACCGTCGAAACAGTCGTCAATAAACCCTTTTTCAATTGTTGGAAGGTGCTGACATTCCCCGTCGCCTGAACCTGGGTGCTGCCATTCCCCGTCGCCTGAACCTGGAGCTGCGCAACCGAACGCTACCTCCCATCATGGCTACCAACAACGCGCAACCTGGCTCTTCCACTCCATCCCCCAGCAACCCCGGCGTTCTTCGTTTGCGAGAGCCTAAGGTCTTTAGCGGAGCTGATGAGACCGACGTGGAAGACTGGTTCGCTAACTATGAACTGGTGAGCGCTAACAACAAGTGGGATGACGCGGACAAATTGACTTACGTCATCTTTTACCTCACTGACGTGGCTGAAATGTGGTATAACAACCACAAAAACGACATCACGACGTGGTCCATCTTTAAAACCTTGTTTGCTGACGTTTTTGGCCGACCCGCAGTCCGCAAGTCCAGAGCCGAACAACGCTTGCGGACTCGCGCACAAAAGCCAGCAGAATCTTTCACCAGCTACATCGAAGACATTATTGGTCTTTGCAACCGTGTCAACACCACCATGCCCGAGTCGGAGAAGATTCAACACATCCTCAAAGGGATAAATGACGGTGCATATCAGCTGCTCCTTGCCCGTAATCCTGCCACCGTTGCGGAACTTGTCACTTTGTGTCAAAGTTTCGACGAGTTGAGCAAGCAGCGCGCCCTGACTCGCCCATTTTCCTCACACGCCGACTCACTCTCCAGTCTCACTTCTGTTCCCGACCACTCACCAACCCTGCAAGAGATTAAAGACTTTGTGCGTGAAGAAGTAGCTCGGCAACTGTCGTTGATTCCCTTCACGCAGCAGCCGCCGTCCTCTCGTCTGCCCTCACCACTCCGCGACGTTATTGCAGAAGAGGTAGCTCAGGCTGTTCCCGTCACTGCCCACCAGCAGCCTGTGGCCATGCCTGTTGCCCATGCGCCGGCTATGCAGCCCGTGGCCGCACCCCTTACGTATGCCCAGGTGGTACGTAGCAGACCCCGCCAGCAGCATTTGCCACCCATGTCTTCAGTCGCTCCCCAATCCGCCCCATTTTCGACACCTTGGGCCGCACCACGAGTCAGCAATTCCTGGCGCACTCCTGACAATCGCCCGATCTGCTACGCCTGCGGTACTCCAGGACACGTGGCACGATATTGTCGCCGTCGCTTCCAACCACTCCGCGACGCTACTCGGCCGTTACCGTATGACCCACAGCCCATGCACATACCTGCTCCCTATCCCTCACCGCAGTATGGATGCACTAACTTTCCTGAGTTTCGGTCACACCAGCCTCAAACTCACTCTCCCCGCTCCCCATCTCCTCGCAGGCGATCACTGTCCCCAATGCGTCCTAGACCCGCTTCCTCCAACCGGGAAAACTGAACGCCGCAGTTCCAGAGGCAAGAACTGCGCCGTCGTCGAAATGCTCAAGTCCTCGCACTTCACCAGCTAACGTCGTCGCTATATCTGTCGATGGTGTTTCTACCTTTGCCCTCGTCGACACAGGTGCTGCCGTTTCTGTTATAGCCGCCCAGCTCTGCCGCTCCCTACGCAAAGTGACCACGCCGCTCTCTGGACTATCGCTTCGTACAGCTAGCGCACAACAAGTTCGACCTCTTGGCACCTGTACGGCCCGCATATTCATCCAAGGCTCTATGTACGTTGTCGAGTTCATCGTCCTTTCGGTGTGCTCGCATGACGTTATCCTCGGGTGGGACTTTCTGTCAAATCATCATGCCATCATCGACTGCGCACGCGCTGAAGTTCAATTTTCGCACCTGTGTGACGAACCTTTGCACGAAACCCTTGAGCGGTCGCCAAAACTTGTCGTGCGTGAGGACACTGAAATTCCGCCAGCCTCTCTTGCCGTTGTCCCGGTTTGCTGCGATGACTATAACGATGCTACAGTAATGTTTACACCTTCCGACATTTTCATGAGCCGCAGAGCCGTTTCCTTGCCTTTCGCTACACTCGACGTCACTGCGGGCCGAAGCAATATTTTCGTCCACAACCCCCTTTCTGCACCGCTTACGCTACTTGCCGGCGAATGTCTCGGTCGAGTGGAGTACCTCGATTCCTGTTTATTCCTTAACATGCCAGACGAATCGTGCAGTAGCGCCTCGACCGAACTTCATGCCCTTTCCCCACTGGAGTGCTCATCGAGTGACACCTTCTCGAGTTCCATCGCCGACACCTTAAGTGCCCATGAACGCGCCGAGCTTCTTAATCTCCTTCAGCACTTCGCGAATTCATTCGACGTTTCTCAGCCGCAATTGGGTCGGACTTCCGCAGTGCACCACTACATTGACACCGGTTCGCACCAGCCATTGCGTCAAAGACCGTACCGTGTCTCTGCTGCAGAACGTCACGTCATTAACGACCAGGTCGAAGAGATGCTACGCCGTCGCGTTATTCGACCATCGCACAGTCCTTGGGCATCTCCCGTCGTTCTAGTTCGAAAAAAAGATGGATCGATTCGATTTTGCGTCGACTACCGGCGATTAAACAAGGTGACGCGGAAAGACGTCTATCCATTACCGCGCATAGACGACGCCCTTGACAGCCTACAAGGAGCCGAATTCTTCTCCTCCTTAGACTTACGATCTGGATACTGGCAGGTTCCTATGGCAGAAGCTGATCGCCAGAAAACTGCGTTCATTACACCAGATGGCCTGTACGAATTTAACGTAATGCCATTTGGTCTTTGTAATGCTCCTGCCACGTTTGAACGGCTCATGGACAACACACTGCGTGGACTAAAGTGGTCTGTGTGTCTATGCTACCTCGACGACATTGTCGTTTTCTCTCCCGATTTTCCTACGCATCTGCTTCGGCTCCAACTGGTTCTGACGTGTTTAACCAACGCTGGGCTCCAACTGAACCTTAAAAAGTGCCGCTTCGCCACGCGAGAGCTGTCCATCTTAGGGCACATCGTGTCCAAGCATGGTGTTCGACCCGACCCTGCAAAACTGCGAGCAGTCGCTGAGTTCCCGAAACCTACTACACTGAAAGAATTACGCAGTTTTGTCGGACTATGTTCGTACTTCCGGCGCTTCGTGCGAAATTTTGCATCGATCATGTCACCACTGACCAACCTCCTACGCGGTGATGCAGACCTTTCATCCTGGTCTTCTGACTGCGACGTCGCGTTTGCCACGCTCCGTAGTCTGCTAACATCTCCTCCAATTCTTCGGCATTTCGACCCAACAGCTGCAACGGAAGTTCACACAGACGCTAGTGGGGTTGGTCTAGGCGCCGTCCTCGCCCAACGCAAGCCGGGCTACTCCGAATACGTCGTCGCTTATGCGAGTCGCACACTTACTAAAGCTGAGGCCAATTACAGCGTCACTGAAAAAGAGTGCTTGGCGCTAGTGTGGGCGCTTCGCAAGTTCCGCCCTTATTTGTACGGTCGCCCATTCGACCTGGTAACGGACCACCATGCACTTTGTTGGCTCGCCACATTGAAAGACCCTTCTGGCCGCCTAGCTCGGTGGGCACTGCAAATCCAGGAGTACGACATTCGTGTCATCTATCGCAGCGGACGCAAGCATTCTGACGCCGACGCCCTGTCGCGTTCGCCTTTACCTCCCGACTCGGCCTGCGGAACCACTGGTATCTCCATCGCATCTCTCGACCTCGACTCCTTTACCAGTGAACAACACAAGGACCCGTGGATCGCTTCTCTTTTTAACTGCCTTTCTGGATCGTCAACCACTGCGGTACCACGATCTCTCCGACGTCAAGCTGCTCATTTCGCCATTCGTGATCGGCTACTACACCGACGCAACTACGCCCCCGAAGGTCGTAAGTGGCTCTTGGTTGTCCCGCGCAGCTTGCGATCACAAATCTGCGCCTCCTTTCACGACGATCCCCAATGTGGTCATGCCGGAGTTTTCAAAACTTACGAACGCATTCGCCATCGCTTCTACTGGCGCGGAATGTATAATTTCGTTCGAAAATTCGTTATGGGCTGTCCTGACTGTCAACGTCGCAAATCACCGCCTTTCCACTCGTCCGGTGCGCTTCAACCGCTTCCGTGCCCTGCCAAACCTTTCGATCGGATCGGAATTGATCTCTATGGCCCTCTACCGACAACATCAGATGAAAATCGGTGGATTATAGTCGCTGTGGACCATTTAACACGCTACGCTGAGACCGCCGCCCTTCCAAGTGCCACTGCACGGGACGTAGCATCCTTCATCCTTCATCGCTTCATATTACGACATGGTGCACCTCGAGAACTACTAAGCGATCGAGGTCGAGCCTTCCTATCAGAAGTCGTCACGTCTCTGCTTTCTGAATGCCATGTTGTTCATCGCAAGACCACGGCATACCACCCGCAGACTAACGGGCTCACGGAAAGATTTAACCGCACCCTTGGCGATATGCTCGCCATGTATGTGACATCCGATCATACTAACTGGGATCGCATTCTTCCATTCATTACGTTCGCATATAACACCGCGGCACAGTCTACCACTGGATTTTCACCTTTCTTTCTTCTTTATGGACGCGAACCATCCCACACCATCGATACTCTCCTTCCATACCGTCCTGACGCATCCGAATGCCCATCTGTGTCCGAAGCTGCCCGAAATGCGGAAGAGTGCCGTGAACTCGCACGCACCTTTACGTCTCGAGAACAACAGCGCCAGAAAGAAAACAACGTCGACTCTTCACAAAGCCCCAGCTATTCCCCGGGATCACTTGTATGGCTGGCTGTTCCTTACCAAACCCCCGGCATTTCCTCAAAACTCGTTCCAAAGTACGAGGGCCCATACCGCGTTTTGCAGCAAACCTCGCTGGTGAATTTTCTCATCGAGCCACTTTCCCCATCTGACGACATGCGCCGGCGTGGACGTGACATCGTCCACGTCGCCCGCCTTAAGCCATATTATAGCCCTCTGCCTCCAGACTCTTAGGTCGCCAGGATGGCTCTTTTTCGGCGGGGGCAAATTGTGAAGAAGAAAGAGCGTCGTTGGCAAGCAACATCGCCACCGCTTGGGTACTGGGTGCTGGGCTTCGCTCGCTCGGCTCGTGCTGATCATTGCCGCCATCTGCTTGACCGTTGCTCTTGCACGATCGTGTTTCTTCGTAGAACCACCGTCGAAACAGTCGTCAATAAACCCTTTTTCACTAGGAATATTTTTTAGAAGTGCGGGAAGATCTTCTGAAAACTACTTATCTTTGGCTTCACAAAGGGTAGAGCATTACGATTTCAGGTAGTTTTCATAATTAAACCATGCATCTGGCGTACACTCAGCCCTCGTAGCATCGTACAGTCGCCTTCTCTTTTTTCGCATATGCTGATGTTTTCTTGCAAACCACGGGTTAGTTTTATCGTTAGATATTGTGATAAGCGGAACGTGCATACATAATTCTGTGAGCTTTTCTCTTAAAAAACCCAGTTACTTTCTACAGGCCTGTTATGAAAGTGGGGCATCAAGATGTTATCGTAAAAGACTCGCAGCTCGGCATTATTGCAACGGTAATTACCTCGGTTGTAGTCTAGAATCTGTTTACTTTGTACACCAACGAAAAGAATCTGAATGTTAATGATGACTTGAAGTAATTTATGGTCGCTCAGTCTATCCAAGTATGTTATACTGCTCGTGTATCAGGGGCTGTTGTAAAGATGAAGTCTTGTGAATTGGGACAATTGGGTAGCTTGAATAACTACTTGAAATACGTTAAAATCTAAAGTCGGGTCAATGAGGTTAGATGAAACAGTACATGAGGATGACAGCAGTGTCCAGTCAATCTGCCGAAATCAAAGTCACCGAAGAGATAAGTGACATCTGCGTGGAAGAGCTCAAGTGCTCTCATAATGCTTTCCCGCAACTTGTTCGAGAAAGAGTGATCAGAGTGCACTGCTCGGTAAGAGTTGCCTATCAATAATTCGGTGGAAGATGTAATACAAGCTGTCTATATGATTTTCAGATCATACTTTGTATTATAGCAAACTATGTTAGCGTTTTTTAAGCCAAGCAGAACGCCTCCCCATCGCCTATGGGTGCGATCGCGCCTGTATATGTTAAATAAGTTGGAGCAAGAAAGAACTTCGCAATCATGGATGTCTGGGTGTAGCCACGTTTGAGTAAATGCGAGGATTTTGAAACCACTGTCTTCGAGAAAAGATGACGTTTCAGCACACTTAGATAATATACTTCGAATGTTAGTGAATGTTATTGACAAGGGGAAAGACAAGATGACAGGTTTTGGCTGTTTTAAGATGCGCCCACGTTCACTGCGCATGAGCTATTGATGTAACTGCATAATGGTATCAGTCGCCACATTGTAAATACTGGTTTTAGAGTACATGCGCCGTTTGTCAACAGACAACTCGTACTTTTTTTCTGCGATTTTGCGAAATATATCAGTTTCGCCCTGCCTTTGCGAGTTGCAGGCGTGAAGTCTTCGTGTATCGCGAAATTTGTTCCCTTAAGTTTAGGCCCAGATGACAATATGAGTGTTTTGTCCTTGAAATTGATCAATGTGGCAATTATTGGCCTTCAATTTTTAGGACTATATTTTCCTAAGTGGTGAACTCGCTCAAACTGTACGCTATTAGTTGTCATCTGCTGTCATCTGCTGTATTAGCTGTCATCTTTTGGTTTATAATAATGATATTTATTTTTGTGTCGAGCCACCGATCCAGATTAAACTATTTGCGGACGACTGCGTAGTGTACACATCCATAAATAACCAGGAAGACCAAATTAAACTTAATGATGCCTTGCGCTCAATTAACGAATGAAGTATAAGGTGGGGACAAAAATAAATCGTTCAAAAACAAATTCCATCACGTTTACCAACAAAACGTTACCCCTTCATTGCACATATTTCATAGGAAATGCTGCAATCACGAGAGCTGATCGGGTTAAATATCTGGAAGTTACACTTACCAGTAACCTCAGTTGGGAAACGCACGTTGAAAATGTGTCTTCGGGTGCACTGAAGAAATTATCCTTTTTGAAAAGAAAACTGCGTAACACTCCTCTCACGTTAAAACTAAAAGCGTATAAAGCACTCGTGCGACCAAAATTGGAGTATGCCGACATTATTTGAAGCCGTTGGCAACAATATTTGATTAAGAAAATAGAAAGGGTCCAAAATTTAGCTCTGCGCTTTATATATTCCGCTTACTCCCGACAACATAGTGTAACTAATCTACGTAATAGGGCAAGCCTACAAATACTAGAACAGCGCAGGTTAATATCCAGATTTATATTCGTCTACCAACTTGATCACGGGGACTTTAAATTATCACGGGAACGATACCTTCTGCAGCCTTCTTGGAAGAACGCTAACATCATCTTAATACATAAGAAAGGAGATGACAAGGACTTGAAGAATTACAGGCCGATCAGCTTGCTCTCTGTAGTGTACAAGCTATTTACAAAGGTAATTGCTAACAGAGTAAAGAAAACATTAGAATTCAATCAACCAAAGGAACAAGCAGGATTTCAAACAGGCTACTCAACAATTGACCATATTCATACTATCAATCAGGTAATAGAGAAATGCTCACAGTATAACCAACCACTATACATAGCCTTCATAGATTACAAGAAGGCGTTTGATTCAGTAGAAATATCAGCCGTCTTGCAAACACTGCGGAATCAGGGCGTAGATGAAGCATATATAAACATTCTGGAAGAAATATACAGGGGATCAACTGCTACCATAGTGCTTCATAAAGAAAGCAACAGAATACCAATCAAGAAGGGTGTAAGGCAGGGGGACACAATTTCCCCAATGCTATTTACCGCGTGCTTACAGGAGGTTTTCAGAAGCCTTGAATGGGAACAGTTAGGGATAAGAGTCAATGGAGAATACCTTAGTAACCTGCGCTTCGCCGATGACATTGAATTGCTGAGTAACTCAGGGGACGAATCGCAACTCATGATTACGGAGTTAAACAAGGAGAGCAGAAAGGTGGGTCTTAAAATTAATCTGCAGAAAACGAAACTAATGTACAACAACCTCGGCAAGGAGCAGCGCTTCGAGATAGGTAATAGTGCACTTGAAGTTGTAAAAGACTATTTCTACTTAGGGCATGTAATAACCGCAGAGCCTAACCACGAGATTGAAGTATCTAGAAGAATAAGATTGGGGTGGAGCACATTCGGCAAGCACTCTCAAGTTATGACAGGTAGATTGCCACTATCCCTCAAGAGGAAGGTATAAAACAGCTGTATCTTGCCGGCACTTAGCTACAGAGCAGAAACCTGGAGACTTACAAAGAGGGTTCAGCTTAAATTGAGGACGACGCAGCGAGCAATGGAAAGAAAAATGGTAGGTGTAACCCTGAGAGACAAGAAGAGAGAAGGGTGGATTATGGGACAAACGGGGGTTAAGGATATCATAGTTGAAATAAAGAAGAGGAAATGGACATGGGCCGGGCATGTAGCGCGTAGACAGAATAACCGCTGGACAATAAGGGTAACTCACTGGATTCCCAGAGGAGGGAAGCGGGTTAGGGGGAAACAGAAGCTTAGGTTAAGTTTGCGGGTATAAATTGGCAGCAGCAAGCACAGGACCGGGTTAACTGTCGGAACATGGGAGAGGCCTTTGTCCTGCAGTGGACGTAGTCAGGCTGATGATGATGATGATGATGATGTTGATACAAAGACATCCGTGAGGCCATATACTCTCATCCCCCGCCGTTGCTTCCAATGTCAGAGATAAGGCCACGGCTCTCAAAGCTGTCGTGGCCGGAAAACTTGTGCTCTGTGTGGAGTCGTGGGCCATGCGTACGACAAGTGTGAAGCACCTGCACACTGTGTGAACTGTGGTGGTAATCATGCCGCGTACTCACATTCCTGTTCTTCCCGGAAAAAAGAAAAATGAGATCATCACTTTAAAGATAACAGAAAACATTACATTTAAAGAAACTAGAAAAAGAGTCTCGCCATTTTATGGCCCCACATATGCTGATGCGGCGCGCCAGGAGGCAGTGTCGCACCAGCCCTCGCCACTCCTTCGGCCTGCGCAGAGCGAGCCATTGGCTGTGGCGCCTGCCCCCAAGGCGGCAGTAGTTGAGTCTACTCCGCCTACTTATTGAACAGAGACCAGAGACTCCAGGGTCCTCGGGTCGCAAGGCCTCACCTCACCAGGTGAGGCCAAAGCTTCGAGAAACCAGCTTGCATGAACGGGCATCCAGTGCCTCCGAGGAGGCAATGGATACGGCGGCACCCCTGGTGCCAAAAGAATGGCGCGGCTCTCTGGAGCACGCCAAGAGAACTAAAAAGCTCATATAGGGCCTCACAATGGCCCTGTTACTTGAGCTCGACCTTTCAGCTTAAACAAGTCACTCCCTTAACGTAGACACAGCACTACTTTACTTCGAATATGGAAACACAAATTATACACTGGAACCTCAGAAAACTGCTTAAGAACCTCGACGACGTAAACGAGCTTTTATACACACACTCACCTCAAGTGCTGTGTGTGCAGGAAACACATCTAAAATCCTCCAATACAAATTTTTTACGTGCTTACGTCGTATACCGAAAGGACCGAGATGATGCTGTGGCGTCATCTGGTGGCGTAGCTGTTATTATTAACCAAGAAGTAGCGTGTACACATTTACCACTCCAGACATCTCTTGAGGCGGTGGCTGTTCGAGCGGTACTTTTAAACAAACTCGTCACCATCTGCTCTTTGTATGTACCTCCCCGCCACCGTCTTGAAAGACGTGAATTTCAGTCTTTATTAGATGAACTGCCTGAGCCTTATTTGCTTCTTGGGGACCTAAATGCCAATAGTGGACTGTGGGGCTATTCTTGCTGTGATGCACGAGGTCGTCTCATTGAACAATTTCTCTTCTCTTTCGGTGCCTGTTTGTTGAATAGGAAAGAGCCAACATACTATAACGCTGCCGACAAAACTTACTCGTCTATCGGCCTCAGCATCGTATCACCTTCACTCCTACCCCTACTCACATAGAAAATCATCAATAATCTATATTGAAGTGACCATTTTCCTGTAGTGTTGAGTTCACAAACAACATATGAATGTCCTCTACACGTTCCCAAATGGCTGATAAACAAAGCAGACTGTAAACAGTTCCATAACACTACACGTTTGAGTTGGACAGACATATGTAGGTTAAACATAGGTGAAGCTGTGCAGTACTTCACAGCTTTTCTAACTGACCCAGCAGCCAAGTGCATATTGCTAACATCTGGAATGCCAAGCAAACGACACGTCCCATGGTGGAATACAGAGTTTCGTAATGCGCGAAAGGAACAGAACAGGGTATGGAGGTTGCTTCCCAACTCACCAACAGCCAAAAATCTTGACACCTTCAAAAAATAGTCTCAAGGCAGAAGAACCCGTTGGCAGGCCAGAAGAGAAAGTTGGCAGACGTTTTTGTCAGGGATCAATTAATACACACAGGAGGAACATGGTCGGTAGGATAGCAGGAAAACAAGTACACACACTTCCACTCGTAAACACTCATGGTGATACCTTGGAAGACAAGGCAAACTTCCTCGGTGCACACTCGTCCCTCTATACTGACACTTTCAAAAAATACAGAACAAGAATAGAAAAGCAGAAACTAGAACACAAATCCACTAGATACGAGGCATAATACCAAGTGTGATGGTTAAGGACGTTCGTCACTATGTTTGTTTATAGCGGACGAGAAAGGATTAACATGAACAATTTATTCGATGGCACGGGGGGAACGGCTGACGGCGCACGGATACGCTACCGTGTGCAGCGCCGTTGAGTCGTACGTCGCGGCCAATGCAGCAGTCAGGGTCGCAACTCCTGAGGTCCAGGGTCAGGCCACGGCTCACGAGGACCACGCCCAGTAGGCCTCGCCCACGAACCTGCTCCCGGCCACTGCAACCAGGCAGGAGCCGTTTAGCAGGCCCCGTCCTTAGACCTTGTACAGGCCGACGGACTCGACATCGAACGGACACACCGGAGCTTGACCTGACCGACACGTACGGGTCCCACGTACGGGTCCCACGTCCGGCTCAGGAACGCTGCCAGGAGCTCTTCCTCTCGAGCGGCGCACCGCTTCGTCTGCCTTCGTGGCCTCAACCCTCCAGCTCCTTTTCCCACGTTCCTTCTTCTTGGCCAGGGCACCGCCAGGTACCCTCGGGTGCACACTGCAGCTCATGAGCTCGCGGCCCACGTCCGAGTCTGGCGCGTCACTCGGTACGGCTCTGCACCACTCGGCGATCCTCGATTCAGCCAGAACTCCCCTGGCACCTGGATCCTCGGCCACCCTGAACCTCGCCCGGCTCCGTGGTCCTCCGTACACACGCCCGCATCTCGCCCGGCAGAACGTCTTGCTCGTCCCTTGCCGATGTGCGACGCCCTGGTGACACCAGCGCTTGATGGCGTGGGTGCGGCTACGGAGCAGTCAGCACGCATCGGAGACGCGATGCTCCATGCGGGGAATGGCCAGCCCGTCCAGCGAACAGCTTGCGTCGAGACGAGATGCTCGGCGCAATCGTGACCATTAGCCCGGCCACGTTCATCGCTGTGCCGAACGGCTGACCGTGGAGACGCCTCGCCGAGATCCGCGATGCCCTCGGCAAGGAAGAGAACAGCAGGCCAGGCCGCGCCCCGAGATGCAGTACTCGTGCCAGCAATGCCGCCCCAGCTGGTGGTTGGACGGCAGCAGCGTGGACGGCCGCGTTCCCTGGCCAGAACCTAGATCGCCTGCGTCCGACGCTTCGACCCGCTGTCTTCCGTCTGCCGCTGCTCCGGCTCGTCCCCAGCCACAAAGCTTACCGACACGCAATGATCACACGTGGCCCAATTGTGGCACGCCACTTCTAAGGGCCACCGCTAGTCATGAGCTGATTCGCTGACACTCACGCGCACATTACACGCGCCTTGCCCCGCACTTCCGTCGTTGTCGTTTTCTTCACTCATCACACCAAGCTTTCAGTCTAGCTGAGCTCCGAACATCTCTAAACTCCTGCAGTACTTCTGCCCCAGGTTCTGACCGTGTGGTGTATGAAATGTTAAAAAACCTATCAGCCGAAACACGAAAAAACCTTCCTTTGTCTGTACAATGCTATCTGGTTTTCTGGCACTATCCCTACCTCCCGGAAAGAGGCTATTATTATTCCTATTTGTAAAGAGGGCAAGAACCCTTCTTTAGCTTCAAGTTATAGGCCTACTGCACTTACAAACTCCTTGTGCAAAGTCTTCAAAAAAATTATAAACTGCAGTCTTGTACATATCCTTGAAACAAACAATCTGCTCGACCCATTTCAGTGCGGGTTTTGAGAAAGTAGATCCACCACAGACCACCTCGTTCGTTTCGAGGCACAGATCAGAGACGCTTTCGTCCATAAACAATATTTTCTCTCTGTGTTCCTCGATATTGAAAAGGCTTATGATACAACATGGCGTTTCGGAATTCTAAGGGACCTGTCACACCTTGGTGTACGCGGAAGAATGTTTCATATAATCGAAAGTTACCTGTAAAACCGGACATTCCGTGTCCGTGTGGGCAGTGTTCTCTCCCAAACATTTGTCCAGGAAACAGGCGTGCCACAAGGTGGTGTGCTTAGTTGCACACTTTTTATTATCAAAATGAATTCTTTGTACTTGTCCATCCCCCACAATGTGTTCTATTGTACATATGTCGACGACGTTCAGCTTGGCTTCAAGTCATGCAACTTGGCAATGTGTGAGCGGCAGGTTTAGCTGGGTTTAAATAAGGCCTCCAAATGGGCAGTTGAAAACGGATTTCGATTTAACCCACAAAAAAACACGTGTTTCTTGTACTCTCGAAAGAGAGGCATGCACTCGGAACCTGACATTCGACTGAACGGGCAACGTCTGTCCGTCAAAGCCGAGCATAAATTCTTGGGCTTAATCTTGGACAACAAGTTGACCTTCGTACTACACATAAGGTGTTTAAAAACAAAATGTTTAAAAGCTATGAATGTTATAAAAGTGTTGTGACGTACTACTTGGGGGAGTGACAGGCAATGCCTCATGAATCTGTATCGAAGCCTCATTCGCACCCGCTTAGATTATGGGGCCATTGTTTATCAGTCTGCAACTCAAAGTGCTTTGAAGATGCTGGTCCCCGTGCACCATTTGGGCATCCGCCTTTCTACGGGTGCTTTTCGCACCAGCCCCAAAGAAAGCCTTTATGTTGAGTCAAATGAGTGGTCGCTTCATATGCACAGAACACACATGTCCTTTGTATATTTCCTTCAGGTGAAAGCAGACAAGAAGCACCCCTCATACTCTACTATTAATGATTTGTTGAGCTCGATTCTATTTCAAAACATGCCTTCAATGAGGCAGCCCTTCTCAGTTTGGCTGAAAAGTCTAGCTGAGGAAACTGGAGTCTCATTTGAACACAGTTTAATGGCTCCTGTAGCATATCCGCCACCGTGGCAATGGCAGGCTATGGACTGCGATGTGTCCGTTTTAGAAGTTACAAAACATGCGCCTATTTCCCATATCCGAACATACTTCCTTGAACTTCAACACAAACACACACGTCCTGAGTTCTTTACAGATGCCTCCAAGACCAACTCCTCTGTGTCCTACGCTGCTGTCGGCCCATCCTTTTCGGATGCTGACCCTCTACATGCAGGCACAAGTATCTTCAGAGCAGAAGCTTACGCGATACTTGTGGCAGCTAAACACATCAAACAATTACAAATACAAAAAACAGTAATTTACACAGACTCCCTCAGTCTGGTAACAGCTCTGCACAGTCTTAAAAAACAAAAAAACCCTGTCCTCGTTTCACTTTACTTCATTTTATGCACACTCTACACACTCAATCGACATGTTGTTGTGTGCTGGGTGCCAGGGCACCGTGAGATTCAAGGCAACATGATGTCGCATCAGCTTGCTGCATCCGCCCACGAAAGCACCGCCATTACACCTTCATCAATACCGGCCCTTGATCTTAAGCCGTCTCTCAAACGAAAACTCAGGGACTACTGGCAGAGCAAGTGGGATACACACACACAAAACAAACTACATGTTATCAAGCCACACCTTGGCCATTGGCCACCAGTATCAAAATCACGTCACACAGAGGTAACATTAACGAGGCTCAGGATAGGACACACATACACGACACACTCATATCTTTTCTCCGGTGGCGATCCACCATTGTGTGACAGATGTGGTGAAGCACTAACAGTTCTTCACATTTTAATTCAGTGCAAACAATTGGACACTCTAAGAAAACAACACTTTCCTTCACCCTACCGACAACATATACCTTTACACCCTGCAATGTTCGTCTGTAGGGAACCGCTTTTTAGTCACAAATCATTGTTAGCGTTTTAAAAGAAATTCATAGTTTTCATATCATATATCTGGGCATTCCGTAGCACGACCTCTCCTGAGAGGTTTTCGCTGCGGTGGCTACACAAGAAAGCACTTGCCTCACGGCCCTTGGACGCAAGGGTATGAACGAGTGAGGCACTTGCGCTAATGCCATACATATCCACCATCGTCTTTTATTATCACCAACTTTTGTCATCTATTCGCACCACACACACCTTTCATGGTATGGTCATGATTTTATTGCTTGTATGTTTTTACCTGCCTTACCGCGAGGAATTTTATGGCGCTTATACAGCCGCTAATCACAACCATTGTCCACATTCCTAGTCCCATGAACTGGCGCTCTTTGGCCATCAAATGGCCCTTGAGCCAAAAAAGACCATATATTATCATCGAGTGACGCATCCTATTTTCTACATCATCACATCTTGACACAATAGCAGTCAGTTGATCCCATACGTACACAGTTTCGTCATTTTTGCTTTTCTCCGCAGTGCTACGCGAAGCAACGGCGGCTTTCAAGGTCGCTACTTTGGCACTAAGTATTCGAACACCGTTTTCATAGGCTTCATGGTTTTCTATGATGCTTTTTAGCTCTTCTAGCAAAAACCCCTGTGCTTCCTCAAGCTTTGGGACTGTTTCTAGTGCCGCGGCAAAACCGTCAGCCTCGCTTTTTGACATTAGACCACGGTTTGACTCGACTTCGCCAGCAAGCAAGAGCAAAAGGTTACACAAGCAAGAACAAAAGCCAGCTTAAAACAACATGCGTTTGCTCCAATATGTCTTCAAGAGCACGTGGGCACGACACCGCGAGAAGACAGTAGTTGCTATTCTTAACAACAGCCGCGTTGTTTAAGTAACTAACTTGAAACATCAAGCGGCATGAAGGCATCTTGTCTGGTGCGATGTCGTGCCCGAAGTGTAGGCTTGTTGGGTGCTTTTTATACTGCGCGCCGGCCGTCTCGAACGCAGTTGTCGTAGATCCTGGTTGCCAGACGGACGGGTAGGCTTCATCCAGAACTGGCGCATGATGCCATCGAATTCGGCATAGTCAGCGGCAAACACGTTGACGGCAGATGGTCTGGATCGATGAGACATGACCAGATAGTCCAGGTGATTGCAGCCTGAAACATCAAGCGGCATGAAGGCATCTTGTCTGGTGCGATGTCGTGCCCCTGTTGGGTACATTTTATACTGCGCGCGGCCACCTCGAACGCAGTTGTCGTAGATCCGGGTTGCCAGACGAACGGGTAGGCTATCTTCACATTTACATTACAATTGGTCTAATAACTTTCCCTATACATTCCTTGGCATTATTGTCTGGTAGGTATTATTATCATTGAGTCAAAACACAAAAACGAGCCCTTAAGTAAGTAAACACTTCTTTCTTTTATGTATGTATACATATATATATATATATATATATATATATATATATATATATATATATATATATATTTATATATGAGAAGGATGCACGTATACAGCATTTTTAAACAACATTTCTTACGCGAGTCCTTCTCACGCAACTTAAATTGTCGTATTTTAAAAATTACAGATCGTATATTTAGGAACACGGACAGTGGACATTGTAGAGGTGCTCTCAAAGCAAGGCCGCTCAGATTGTCGTCTTCTTCAGCCCCGTTGTGGCGGTATAGTCGCTAAGGTACTCGGCTGCTCACCCGCAGGTCGCTGGCTCGAATTCCGGCTGCGGCGGCTGCATTTCCGGTGGAGGTGGAAATGTTGTAGGCCCAGTGCTCAGATTTGGGTGCACGTTAAAGAACCCCAGGTGGTCGAAATTTCCGGAGCCCTCCACTACGACGTCTCTCAAAATTATAAGTGGCTTCGGGACGTTAAACCCCACATATCAATCAATCAATCGTCGTCTTCACTTGCCTGCACTGTGCCTCTCGAGCAAATCCGTGACCTTCGATGTCGTCGCTATCATCAGCTAGATGCAGCTACGCACGTGGCATTACCCTCCTGCCAGAGTGAGCGTCGTCCCGATGCTCACGAGGTAGAGATACGGCTAGCCCGTATTCACATCACCCAGAGTGGTAAAGTTTCATGCGGACCACGCGCTTTGTCTCAGCCAGATGCTGGCGATGTTTCGAACAGCAGGAGGAACAGGACTTCATACGTCACGTCGCTAAGACGGCTAAAAACCTAGTAGGGTGCAAAATATAAGCGTAGGAGTTTTTTCGTGAGGCCTCGCCATCGTACAGGAAACAAAACCTAGACTCCCTCTGCTGGTTGATAACCATCAAATCGATGGCGAAGGCTGTACCGTTGAGCGTCAAGTTGCTGCTGTTTAATTATTCTGACGCTGGCAAGCTGCCTTGCTTCGTCGGGGCCCTCAGTGAATCTGCGGCTTCTGTCTCTGAATCATTGCAATCATAAGGCAGCATGACGTCAAGCATTGTAGTAACTTCTCTGCCATGAATTAGTGTAAACGGCGCTATTTTGATTTTTTCCTGGCACGCCGTATTATACGCGAATGTGATGTACGGCAAGATTTGGTCCCATTTCTTGTGTTCCACGTCGACGTACATGCAAAGCATGCCAGCCTTGTTAAGTCGTTCTGTAAGCCCACTTGTTTGTGGGTGGTGAGCTCTCGCTTTCCTATGTGCCGTGCCACTGAGAGTAAGTACAGTGTGCAAAAGCTAAACTGTAAACGCAGTACCTTTGACTGTTATGACGATTTGATTGATATCTGGTGTTTAACGTCCCAAAACCACCATATCATTATGAGAGACGCCGCAGTGGACGGCTCCGGAAATTTCGACCACTTGGGGTTCTTTAACGAGCCCCCGAATCTGAGCACATGGGCCTACAACATTTCCGCCTCCATCGGAAATGCAGCCGCCGCAGCCGGGATTTGATCCTGCGACCTCCGGGTCAGCACACGATGTTATAACGACAGTTGGAGCACCATGTCTCAAGACAATGTTCCCATTGAAGAACTGGACCATGTTGTGTTTGACGGGTCACCCTTTTGCCGCGGCCGCTAGAAAGGAAGAAATGCAGCCTTCTCGTCATTTTGTGGAGATAAGGAGCAGCGCCAAAACGCCCTGCTGTTTCCATGTGCTGGGCGTGGCGTGGCATAAATTACTTTACGGAGCACCGCTGTCCTTCGGGCCCGCGCAAAGGTGCGACACGTGGTGTCTTCGTGCCCCGCTAAAAGTCACAATGCCAAGCTTCCGCTCATTGGGCATTAAAACTCCCTCGGACATCCGGATCAAGTCCGATGTCCATAGGACATCCAAGGATACTAATGTCGGATTAACGTTTTACACCCAGAAAAGAACAGAACAGAAGGTTTTATTGTGCTAAATGAAGAAGAATACATGTGTATGATATACAGAAAGAAGTCCCATAGTCAGAGACCTCAAGGGGAGCTCTTGTACCATATAGAATTGAGAATGATGTGATGTACATAGCAGGGAGACAGAGCTGCAGTAAAATGCAATTGAAACAAATAAAGTAAGAATATACCCATGTATTCTCACAGAAACAATTTAAAAGCAAGAATAACGCGCTAACTTTGATGATAAGTGAATACAGAACGCAACTCACAGTGAACAGGAATCAATTAAAAAACAGCAAAACAGGCTAGTTAGTTGACATGATATGCTTTTTGAACTTCGATTTAATTACCTTCAGGGAAAAACATACTTTAATGTCGGAAGGTAAACTATTCCAAAAAGAAATTCCGAAAAATGAATGGTTTGTTTGCCATATTTGGTGCGAACTTTTGGCAGTAGAAAGTTATTAATAAGGGCAAACCTTGTGACATTGTTATTCGAGAGAATGGTAGCAAAGTGTGGAAGTTGGTTATTTATAGTTCTATACGTGTAAATGCTAAGGTTATATTTAACTATCTCAGATACAGTTAATATATTGTTTTCGTGAAGTAGTGACTTAGCGTTAGAGAGATATGAGCTTTACGTGAGAATTCTTATCGCTTGGTTCGGCTTTTTCCAGTGGACGCCCCCAAGACACAATGAGAAGGACGTGTCGTACGCATAATATATATATATATATATATATATATATATATATATATATATATATGAATCTTTTGTGGTGGTTACTACCACTGTTGTTCATTTGTTTGTTCCGAATTGCGTTTATTGTGTACCTTGAGTAGAAGATTCAAATTTCGAGCGTTTAAAGTTCCACGTTTCTTTCATTTAAAAAAAATATTATATGCTTTGCGTATTTATGCAGTTTATATGTACATATATTTTGCATATTTTAATGTCATAACAAAGCTTTTTCGTCGGCATTAAGAAATTAGGATGCGCAAATGCGGCGTGCGTCTGCGCAGCTGTGACCTCTTGTTTGGACCTGTTAATCGGTGCTCAACCGACGACCGCCTGACCGCCTCTTGAAGGGTTGTGTTTGATTCGATTTCTCTCGTGTGTGAAGTGTGCTTGCGTTCTGTGTTAGTGTATTGTGTTCTGCAATGCTGCTGATTACGAAGATGCGGTACACTTAAGAAAGGATGTGTGGCCTCATATCATGGAGCACTCGCCAGGTATGTACCACATTGCTGCTGTCGGAGCTCTCTTACCACAGCGTTCACCCCGTATTTTGTACTTTGTGCATGATAAGTGAGTTTTTGTGCACGTGGCGAGCCCGCTTGTCTGTATTATTTAATCAGGGTAAATGCGTGGTTGTGCGAACTTAAGCATTGACGAGTTTTCTTTTGTATGTTGTGTGAAGCAGGGAGTGCATATACACACAACAGGAATTCGGCGGCAGATTTGAGCTGAGTTGGGATGGCGCCCGCTTCCGTCGGCAGTGGTGTTAGGGGGCCCTGCTTGCGAGTGACCAGTATTTTTGTGTAATAATTCTGGGGCGTTTGTTAGCTGTAGGCCTTGATCAAGGCTAGGGTGCGTAAGCCCGCCATATTCATTGTGCGCGATTGAAGTGAACGTGTCTACTGCAGTTTGATACGCTGTACGATTTATTTTAAACAGCTACAGTAATGTTATTCGTTATGACTACTATCAAAGAAGTTTTTTTTCTTGCGAGTGGCCGAATGTAAGCCGGTGTGTGCGCCCATGCCAGCACGCGTCTTTATAAATTACCGTGATATACTTGAGTTGATGCGCGTTCGTGTGAAGCGTGTTGCATCGTCTTAGGTAGGGCTCGCAAAGGTTGCGCCTGCCCTTAGGTGTTCATGCAGCTCGTTTAGTTAAGTTCGAACTTGCGGTATACACCTGCAACATAGATTACCTGATGCGGCCACAACACGTGCATTTTAAGCTATTCACTGAACATGAACTGCATTTTCGAACGAATATTTCATGGCTAAATGCGGCTGAATCGCTATACCTTACTGTGCGAGCACAAATTCGGTTATTAGTCCAAGTGTTTGAGCACCACAGATTTTACTCTGCTTGTTCCCACTATGATTGCATTGCGTTATTTTGTTTTAGTTTAATAAATATTGTATGCGCCTTGCCAAACCCCAAAGTTTGAAACCTTGCTAAACGTATTTCAACGTTTTTTTCATTAGGCAGCCTGTGGTGTTTAAGTGAGGCGTACTGCATTTTTAGCCAACAAAAATCATCTCAACTAATGAACATAGTTTAGCAGCAAACAATAGTAAATTAGTGACTTTAATATCTGAAATTATAGATATAATTGTTTCATTGTGAGCAGCTTGAAGAAAGCTACATTAGTTGCATTTGAAGTCAAATTCATATTTAAATTTTTTATGTTACCTGCAATGGATAATGGATGGAATTGCATACCATCATGTGTGTGTTGTGGTATCACTGAATTTACATGTCAACGCACTATGTACCAGCTCTATAAGCATGGCTTTGACACATCTGTGATGTGAAAATTGCATATTGTTTCACAAGGTTGCAGTTGTGTTCGCCAAGAACATCAAGAAAGTTTATCTTGTAACATCCTAAGTCTGTTTAAATCCTGCTAGTTAAAGATACATTGTTCCAAATCATTTTAAAACAACTGAAAATTTTCAGTTTCGCCAAGAGACTCATGTCACTAAATTGCTTTTCTGTGTTTTCATCCCAGTCTATGCATGCTCATTGTGCAATTTGAGTGTGAAAGAATTCTGCAGAAGCCTGTCATCAGTGGTAGCTTGTGGGGACATTGGCCGCAGATAAACAACAGCTGCACATGGCTTCTGTTTCCTATGAAAAGGGAACTTCGCTGAGCCACCTGGTTGCTTTATTCAAGTAGCTCGCACAATCAGGATGTTTAAAGTTGAGCCCTTTTTCTTTGAAAAAGTCAGTGCTGTAAGTTGTGTGTGTAAAAGCCACCTTTGCAGATAGCTATGTGTTCAGGGGGACACAACGTGCAAAAACACTTCTTACTGTCAGCCGTGCCATTAAATAGGATGCAATATTGATTCTATTAATGAATGCAGCAGGCCCCTGTGCATGTATTAAAAATTTGAGCCAGTCACCTTTCTGCATAGATCCAAAAAATGTTTGCGTGTCTGTGCTTAGATATCCTGCGAGTAAGTTTAGTTGCGGCTTTCATCATCACGCATGCAGGACAGTGAGCACTAGCACACAGCTACTACTCCTTGATAAGCCGCGTATATTTTAACCACGGGTCGAAGCCATAGGCAAATGTTATAATGGTTACCCTTTTATTACCAGCTGGTGATAGCTAGCAGTGACTGCACTTCCCACCAGGAAGCAATAGTTTGCTGATCCTCACTGCCTTGCAGATGTCAAGATTAAAAGCGCTATTGAACTTCGGAGCGGGATATGTCGAAGCATAGACCTGCTGAAAAAATTGTTTCAAGTGGGATTGTGTAGAAACACAACTGTTACAAACTTTTCTGTGCAAACATACCCACTTTGTGTAGCCACCAAAATTTCGTTATTCTTAGTTTATTAGGCAGCATACAGCATTATTGTCTTACTTAAGAGTCCCCCTAGAGGCTTAACTGATCTAAAAAGGCGGTTTTCTATTCTTAGGAATGCATTTTAAGGCAAGTATAAAGCACATATTTGAATGTTTCAGGGCTGCTTCCAAAGTTTTTTACAACATATATTTTTTTTTAAATCTACTTTTTAAGGTGCCCTCAAGACTTGGGTGTCATGTGCAATTAGGCACTTTTAAATTTGAACCTATTGCATTGTGATAAGGTAGTAGTTGATCAATGATTTTATTTTCATTATAAAATTGGCTAGATATTTTATTTTAACATGTTTTTGTAAAATGAGTTTATTGTCTACTGCAGCTTATTGCCATAAGTGCAATCAAGTGATTTCCTACAGTCATACTTGATCTTACCTAACTTTGCCAATACCTGACCATGTGTGATATGTTTGTAATACTTAACCATGTTTGACATTGTTAATAATAACTGACAAAAGGCATTCTGGAATATTGTAACTTAAGCCCACAGATTAAAAGGAGAATGGTGACAGTTTTAAAGCTACATGATGATATTTGCTTGCCTCATTTAGTGTAATATTTATTAGAAATTCTAATGGCTGGGTTTGATGGGTTCAAAACCTCAATATATGATTATCAGGGATGCCATATTGAAAGACTTTAGAAATTTTCACTACCTAGGAAATGCACCTATGTCTAACTCAAGCCTATCTTTTTCGAAGATAATTGCGGCCACCACAGCGAGCATTCGATTCCGTGGCCTTCAGTTCAGCTGTCATGGGTTACAATGAGTGTACTGCTGGTTGTGTGCTGTAGTGTTGCTTTCAATGATGGATGCTAATTACTGCAGTTTGCTTCCAACCAGGTATCCCTGCTAGTGCACTGATGACGTTTGTCACATTCGTAATTTACTATGGTATCCCATTCCTAATTTATTGCGATACTCAGGAATTTCCACTTGAGTTGGTTCTGATGTTATAATTGTCTTGTCTTTTGTACGCTGCAAGGCTGCATACATTTTTCATTAGCCTATAAAGCCCAGCAAGTCACTGTGATTTACTTTAAATAATAATATACAACAGATGGCTAATTTGGGTGTGCAAATCTTATCTAAATATACCCGCCATAGTGTTTCGGATGCCTTGAAAAGAGCCTTTGGTCAGAGTTTCTGTTGCGATGAGTTTCCTACGTAAAACGTATGTTTGTGTTTCAGAAATAAATGTACTCTCAATTACCTAGAAAAATGCTGAAATGTAAAAAAAAACTTCTACAGTGACAATATTATGTTCAAGCTTCATTGTGCTCAGGCTGATGTGTTAATCCTAATTGTTCTCAACCACCAGCTGATATACGTTATTTGATCAAATATTGTCTGTAAAATGTTCTATACTGTACAGTGTAGATGAAAAAATAAATAATCTCTTAGTTTCACATGCTTGTTGATATACATTCCACTTATAATAGCCTCCATTATGTAGCACCATACAGACTATCAACTGGCCTAATTTCTGCGCTGCATAAATGCAGGCTACTTATAAGACACATACAATACACATGCTTGAGTAAACATAAACATGGTAGCAACAATATGGCAGTTGAAAGACTTGACAGATGGTTACATAACGAATACATACGGGACGGTAACAGATGGGACAAACACATGACGGATGCTATGAGGAGACAAAGTCGGCAGCCAAATCGTTACGTCTTGGAGACATACGCGCTGCCTCAGCGAAATGTGATGGCATAAGGCATGATGATTTTCAATTAATTGTAGTTGCAATATAGCAGTTTGCAATGCATAGAAACTTGTTTTTCTGTATGAATAAATCGGTGTGCAAAAGCGTGGAACGATGCAAGTCTCTTCATAGTTAGTAAGTTCTCAAAGAAGTGGTGTGCGAACTCCACCAGATATTCATTGGGTAAATGACCGACCATTATTGGACACATAGTTGGACATTCATTTTTACTTACAATCCTTGAATAGTGCAGCTAGTCATATAGATAGAAGAGGTGCGGTGCAATGACAAACAAGTGAACAAATAAAACATAAATTGTGTTTGTCGCATTGCCACATGAAAGTGAACGAGACTAGACAAACACCATTTATGTTTTGTTTGTTCTTTTGTTTGCACCAAACTTGCTCGATTATATATGACCAGCTGCACCAATGCATCATTATAAATAAAAATGAATGGTCGACTAGGTGCCCACTAATGGTCTGTGATTTACCCAATGCTTATATAGTAGAGATTAGGTTACAAAAACAATAAAACGGCCTATATGTCCGTTGAAAATCCGCATATTCGCCCTGGACACCCGCAGGACTCCCGCTGGACTACCAACTAGTATGCGCCTTAGAGTCCTCCGAATGTCCACTGGACGCCGATCGGCGATTTCCGGACGACCAGTGGACGACCGAGACATCCGTAAGCGGTTGTCCAGTAAACGTTCATCGGTGTTTAAATGCCCATTGGGCGCCGATTACAAACGTCGGACCATCACGCTGTGCGTCTCTGACTGATGAGCTGCCGACGCTCAAATAAGCACCAGATGTGCAGACATGGTTCCTTGGTGGCGCCTAGACCGCGAATGCCGTTCGACAAAGCATGGGTGGCCAGGCCCGAGCGGCGAGATGAGACTCGTTTCACCCAGCTCAAGCAAAATTTGCTGAAGAAGGCAGCATCGCCGGGACTATACACGTGTTCGGTTTGTGTATTTAAGCATGTGTGTTTGTTGGGGGCGGTGTCGGCATAATGACACTCAGGTGTGATACGAGACATGTTATTGAACAGTGCCGTATGAACCTATTCCCCGATCTAGGGATCTGGAGAGACGGTACTCTATTTATTCAGCCCTTGCGGGCTGCTGTGTGTGGTTCACAGAGCTTGATCAATAGGCAGCTTTTTTATACGTAGAAATTTCAATGTAGAGCTTCGGGCATGCGAGCTCGTGTTATGTAAATAATGTAAATAAACCCTCTCTACGAAGTTTAACCTACTCAAACCTCGACATTTGGACCCCGGATCTATGGTGCCGCAAACCCCGGTCTCAACAGCCGCTTCAGCTGCAGTGCTACTCGCAATCGCATAGGTCTCCGCGTATCGGGTGGGCTAGTCCGTCGCCACTACGACCCGCTTGTTAACGCTGTCCGATGTTTGAAATGGGCCCAGCAGATCCATTTCGATTTAAGAAAACGGCGTTTTTGGTACTGGAACAAGATGTAATAGCCCAGCGGGTTTGGTACCTTGTGCCACTGACCGTCAATGCATGTTCCGAAGTATTGTTTCATCTCTGGTGAAATTCTTGGCCAGTAATATTTTTCTTTGACGCGTGTCACCGTTGTGAAATGGAGGTGGCGTGCAGTGGCTTCATCATTGCAGGCTTGCAAAATTTCGCTGCGGAGAGCTTCAGGAGCTACAAGCAGATAGCTTCTACTTGTTGATGAGAAATTCTTTTTGTACAGAACTCCGTCTCGTAAACAGAATGACGATAAGTTCTTTGAAAACACTCTTGGTGCATTGGCGGCTCGTTTGTTCGAAAGTTCCATAAGCGAGTTGAGCCCCGAATCTTCTTGTTGTCACTGAGATATGAGAGCCACATCAACAACTGCTAAAAAACCTCTAAATTCTTCATCCTCTGTAGCCGGTGATTCAATTCATGACCTTGACAAACAGTTGCCGTCTAAGTGTTGCCTTCCGAACTTGTAAACTACGGTCATGTCGTAGTTTTGGAGCCGTAAGCACTATCGTGTAAACGTCCAGATGGGTCTTTCATGTTGGTCGACCAACAAAGAAAGTGACGGTCGCTGATGACTTAGCGTGGCCATGTAAGTA
Organism: Rhipicephalus microplus; assembly: GCF_043290135.1. NCBI lineage: Eukaryota > Metazoa > Arthropoda > Arachnida > Ixodida > Ixodidae > Rhipicephalus > Rhipicephalus microplus. The sequence continues at coordinate 41,696,742 of NC_134700.1, forward strand.
CGGGTGGAACTTCGCAACTGCCCAAACAACAGCCAGACACTCCTTCTCCGTTGTTGACTAGTTGGACTCGGCATGTGTCAACGTTCTGCTACCGTAAGCAACTACTTTCTCCACACCACCTTGGCACTGGACGATAACAGCACCTAAGCCCACACTGCTGGCGCCTGTGTGGATGGCTGTTGGTGATTGATTGATTTGTGGAATTTAACGCCCCAAAACCACCATACGACTATGAGAGACGCTGTAGTGGAGGGCTCCGGAGATTTTGACCACCTGAGTTCTTTAACTTTTCTGAAATCTGAATACTTGGGCCTACAACATTTTCGCCTCCATCGGAAATGCAGCCGCCACCACCGGGATTCGATCCCGCGACCTGCGGGTCAGCAGTCGAGTACCTTAGTCCCTAGACCACCGTGGCGGGGCTGGCTGTTGGTGCATCCTTGTCGAAGTTAGCGAAGACGGGTGGGGTTTATAGACGCTGCTTCAGCTCGTTGAACGAAGCTTCTTGCTCCTCACCCCATACAAACGCGACGTCTTCCCTTGTAAGGCGGGTGAGTGGAGAGGCGATGTGTGCAAAGTCTGCTATAAATCACCGGCACTAGGCGCAGAGACCCAGGAAACGCCTGACCACTTTCTTATCAACAGGCCTTATGAACTTAGCGACGGCTGCAGTTTGATCTGGGTCAGGCCTGACATCTTTGTGGCTTACCACGCATCCCGAGAACTGTAGTTAGTCGAAGCCGAAGTAGAATTTTTCCTGTTTTAGTGTGAGTGCAGCGAACCGTATGATTTAAGGGACTCACTAGTAGCCGCTTTAGATGTTCTTCAAACATGGCCGAAAAAACCATCACGTCATCGAGGTACGAAAGGCATGTTTTTATTTATTTTATTTATATATTTTCAAATACTGCAGCCCAATGCAGGGCTATTGCAGGAGTGGGGTACATTCACACGAACAAAATACACTGATAACAAGGTTGACATAAAAAAATATAAAAAATATTATAACAGTGCGTCCACAAATTCCGACAACGATAATTCACGATTACTACCGGGTAAGTCATTCCACATTTCAATAACTCCAGGAAAAACTGTTCTTAAAAATGTGCGTGTGTGTAAAGAAAGTCTTTAGGTTGAGGCTGTGGTAACTTCTAGTTGAAAGAGTATCAGCATATGAAATGTAACCATCTGAAGATAGTCGACAAGATGAGTGAAGAAATGAATGCAATAGCTTCAAAGAATCGGGATTCCGTCTGGTGGACAGGAGAGGGAGTTTCAAGGAAGTCATTGCTGATGAAGGTGAAAAGTTATGGTCGTAGCGATGGCAAATGAAACGAACCGCCATCCTTTGAACAGATTCAATTTTGTTGACGCCGCAAGTTGCAGACACATGAAGCATATTCTATCACACGGCGCGCATGAGCGTTTTATACAACAGTAACTTGGTGCATTTCGGAGATTTAGATGACGTACGACGCAGGTAACCTAATTTTTTCAGTGCTTTGAATGTTATGTAATCAATATGCCGTGACCAATGTAAGCTGTGTGATAAGTTAATCCCTAGGTATTTATACTCTTGTGCCCGGAGAATTATTTTGTTCTCGGAAGTGTAATAATGCAGCAACGGAGAGCGGCTGTTAGTGAATGATACCACTACAGTTTTCTGAAAATTAATGCGCATCTGCCAAAGCCAGCACCATGTGCAAAAGCTGGTTAAGGAATCCTGAAGTAAGGCATGATGGCTAGGAGAAGAAATTACTTGATATAAGACGCAGTCTTTGGCATAAAGACGGACCTGAGACTTCAAATTGTTTGAAAGGTCATTTAAAATTATTAAAAATAACAAAGGTCTTAAAACGAATCCCTGTGGAACACCCGAAGTTACATCGGCAGTTGAGGACGAAGTGGAGTGGAATGACATATTCAGATTGACATTTTAGAAAGCTAGCTGTCTAGTTGGTTAATCGAGGATTGTTTAAAATAGCATCACTTTTACGTAGCAGCTTATTGTGTATAACGGTGTCGAAGGCCTTAGAAAAGTCTATGAATAACGCGTCAATCTGATTGCCAATGTCAAGATTGCTGGATATGTCATGCGCAAATTCGACCCGTTGTGTTAGTGAGCTGAAACAAAGACGAAATCCATGTTGATTGTTCGTGAGTAGGTTATTTGACTCAAGATATTCCGTTATACGATTGTGAATGACATGCTCAAGCAGTTTACCGGAATTTGAAGTAAGTGATATCGGTCTGTAGTTGGACAGGGGTTGCTTGTTACTAGACTTATGCAAGGGCAAGGCTTTGGCTAGTTTCCAGGACTGGGGGACAGTGCTTGAAAATACGGATTTTCGAAAAATGACTGACAAATAGCGTGCACACCACAAAGAGTATCGTACGAGAAAGCTGTTTGGAATGTCGTTGGGACCAGTGCAGTTTTCGTGTCTATCTAAATTATCATGTTAAGGACGCCGTTCTCCTTAATTAACGCATCATTAAAAGCGAGCTCAGGATTAGGGCTTCTGAATACTGGGAGAGAACTATTTTCATGCGTGAATATAGACTGAAAGTAGACATTGAAAGCCTTAGCTATTTCAAGTGGGCCTGAAATGGCCTTACCGTTCAGCATAAACGATATAGTATCAGTTTTAGTTGGTGATATGGAAGTCCGAAATTTGCGTGGGTTGAATTGAAGTACTCTTGGAAGCTCAACTTGAAAATAAAAGTCTTTAGCTTTTTGCAATGCGGAACGTAGTTGCAGCACGGTATTATTAAATCGAACGATACTGTCAGGATCTTGCGTCTTTTTTTGGCGCCGCGAACGACGAACGCGACTTGATGTATGCAGTAGAGTGCTATTCATCCAAGGGACTTTGGGATTTCTTTTTTAGACTTAAGGGAGACAAAGTTATTAATGCATAGTTCAACGATGCGCTCAAATTCTACAACCAGTATATCAACGTTTTCGTTTTCGCAAACACCAAGCACTTAAAAAGAATCAAAATTAAATGCAAGGGTGTCCGTTATTGACTCTTCATCAGAACCAGAAAAGTCAGGGAAATGAGTAATATTGGGCTGTACTTTAGCCATTGGAGAGGGGAGTGAAACGAACACAGCTTCGTGGTCACAAACGCCATCGATTACTGAAAACCAGTTTCAACTAGATGAGAACTTAAGAAGACCAGATCAAGGACAGATGTGTTTCGGGTAGGTGTTTGCACGATTTGAGTAAGACAAAGAGATAATGAAAGAGATAAAGGTTCCCTACAAATGGCCAGATCATGGCCGGTGCAACACAGAGTTCGCCAATCAATACCCCGAGCATTGAAATCCCTTGTGAACACAATCTCCGAGGTGCCGAAGTCCTGTTCGTGCATGAACAAGCTAAGCTTTTCTAAAGTTTTTATTGGAGAACCAGGTGCTCTATAGCACACACCAACAATCATAGACAGCCCTTTTAAACATAGCTTACACCAAGTAACTTCGACATAAGCGTATCAGGGAGCACAGAAAATTTTATGTCCGAACGAAGAAGAGCAACACCACCCCCATTACCACAAGATCGATCGTTCCGTATTGCTACGTAGCCTTGGGGTGTAAATTTGGAATCGTACTCGTCACTGTGTAACCAAGTCTCTGTTATCACAATTTCATGGGGTGAGTTTGATGATACAAGAGCGAGTAAAGGTATAAACTTCTTCGCAATGCTTCTTGCATTCAAACACAAAAAAACATACTGCTGTTACATGGCTGCAGTCAACGAGAACTTGCTCCGGAAGTAGAAGTACAAGTGTTTTTAGAAACTGTGTTGGTAACGCGCTTTAGCGTGTCTGTATCAGTGTCCCACATGTAGCGTACACCATCAATATAAGCATAATAGTAGCGTAGTTTAACTCTGCATTCCTTATCACAAAAACTTCCCGTAGCGTTCCACAGTTTCTTACGAAAGGCGCGCACGTTTGGTGATAAGTCCTCAGTGATATAAAAACCAGACCCTTTCAGTTTCGTGACGTTTTTCATAACCGGCATTTTTTCCCTGAAGTAAAAAAATTTCAGTGTAACAGGACGCGGTCTCCCATCCCGTGGTCGGCCAACACGATGACAGCACTCAATATCTGAACATGTTATTTTAAGATGCTCTGTTAGTATTTGCGAAACAGTATGCAATAAAGAGCCAGTATTTTCTTCGTCAGTTTCTGGTAAACGATGCAAAAGGATGTTGTTCCGGTGCGAACGGTTTTCTAAATCGTCGGATTTCGAAGCGATTTTACAGATTGATTGCCTAAGAGAGACAATTTCAGAGCTAAGCTTGTCGTACACTGCACTGCAGTCAGCAGCAGCTGTAGAAGATTCCAGTGAAGATACGTGCGCTTCAAGGGCATCAAAGCGAGAATTGAAATTTATATCTGCAATGTCACTAGCGATTTGCTTTAGACCAGCCAACAACTGCGCGAGGAGATTAGTCGTTTCTGGAATGGGACTGTCTGAGCAGTGATTGACACTCGTAATATTGGCATTAGCCCCCTGTGCCTTTGATGTATTTGTTGAAGGCACCCCCCTAGGCCCAGGGTTAAGCTCAACGTCCCCACTCAAGAGAAGGTCATCGTACAATGCAACATACGGAAACAGAAATCTACAAAACTGATCGTGTAGAACAGCAGTAACAAAAAGCGGTCATCTGATCCGCCAATAACTATAGGCATGCTGGATGTACGATACCTGCATGAAGAACAAGCAGTAATTAGGCATCGTTCCAGCGTCGCCGCTGTTCTGCCCACTGAAGGAATGTGCTGACGGGATGTCCTTTATAGTCTCCCATGTAGACGTCGTTGTCTGCAGGTGACCGGTCATTGGCTGAACAACAATGGCCTCAATGAATAGTTCAGCACGTGGCAGGCCGTTCTAAAAGCCGTAGAACACGCCATGGCCATCACCGAGACGAGTGACGGGGCAGTCCGGAGGCACTCTTTCGGCGGGTTCCACGTGGCGGAAAAAAGGCGCCAAGGACGATGAGGCAGCGCAGTCGCAGAAGAAGCCATGGAAAAATCCAATGAGCTGAACGACAAAGCAGAATGGATTAGTTAACTGCATCTTAGTGCTGTTCACACGCCCACTAAAGGCGCCGGAATTCCACCAGCTCTTCATATAGGCAGCCATCAATGATGTTGTCGGCGATCCGATTCCTTCGTTTGGTAGAGGGATGACCGTAAAACGTCGCTGTCGCACGGGCAGGCTGATACTTTCATATCGTTGAGATGGCACGACAGCCTGCTGGTGTCGCTTATCGCTGAAGATATCGGTACGGCGGTGAAGTGAATCCGTGCAGTAACCTGAACAACAAAGCAGAATGGATTAGTGAACTGCATCGTAACGCTGTTCACACGCCCACTCATTTCAGGCCGGACAGAATAGTATTCATTTGTCTCTGAAACGTGGCTGGGGCTGAGCATAGACCGAAAGAGAGGTCTTTGAATTCATAAAGCCCGTCTGGCGTCACAAAGGCAGTCTTATCTCGGTCGCACTCATCTAGTTCAATTTTCCAGTATCCACTTTTAAGGTCCATTGAACAGAAGTAGTGCGCATGCCGTAGCCTGTGCAAAGACTCATCAATTCGTGGTAAATGATAAACGTATTTTTTCGTTAGATGGTTCAGCTCACAATAATCAATGCAGAAACGCAAGCTGCCATTTTTAATTTTCACGAGTACCACTGGCGATTCCCAAGGACTCTTTGATGGTTGGATTACATCATCGTCTAGCATCTTCTTGACTTGTTGCTGGAATACCTCACGTTCTTTTTGAAAGACGCGATGAAGATTCTGTCGGATCGGTCTTGCTGTGTATTCCGTAATGATGCTATGTCTAATCAGAGGCGCTTGACCCACTCGTGATGTCAATGAGAAACAGTCCTTGAACTAATTGAGCAACTCCATAAGACGGCATCTTTCAGTCGGTGTTTGACTCGGACTAATATCGACTGGTGGTGTATGCGGAACTGATTGGGCTCTTGCTTTTCCTTGCATAAGAAGACAGTCGTGAGAGTATTCGAGCTCCTGAAGATATGCCACAGACGTGCCTTTACGGATGTGCCGACGCTCATTCGTTAAGTTGGTCTGAAGCACCGCTGCGTGCCAGTCCAATAAGGTGACGATGTCGCGAGCGATGGCAACACCTTGGCAAAAAAGAAGAGCAGTGATGCGTTCGGCTATGGTGTCTTCATTACAGTGCACGCCGCAACACACGAAAACAAGACTACATGACAGTAGGGGCACGCACACGTCGTCGTCGACCACACACAAAACTCGTCGTTTGCGGTAAGGGCGGCGGCGCGTGCAGCTGCACCGGTGGCCGGGCGATGAGACTGTCCGCACCATTGCTGCAGCACACGGTCTATTGCGGTGGCCTCCCTGATGAACTCGTCTACTGTTGGCGGATCGCGCACAAGACTAACAAACAGTCGCTCTTTGACGCCCCTCGCGAGATGGCTTACCTTTTGAGCCTTGGGTATGCTGGGGTCCGCGCAGTGGCACAAACGCACCATATCATCAGCAAACATGGCGAAGCTTTGTTGCAAGAGCTGCTCTTTTTAAATGCCATAATTCTGGTTCAAGATCTCTTGGAAGGTGACAGTTTGAGCGGTGCACAGGCGCTTACTGGCGTGGATGTCTCGTAGGGCTGGACTCAGGGCTTCTCGCAGGGGTGCCGATCAGGAGGTGATAGTACCCAGCACTTCCAGCAGTGTCGCGGGTTATAAAATACAGAAAGTTTCTTTGGGAACACGGACAGTGGAACTCGTATAGACGCTCTCAAAAAAGGCCGCTAAGATTGTCGTCTTCTTCACTCGTCTGCGCTGCGCCTCTCGAGCAAATTCGCGATCTTTATTGTCGCCATTATCTCGCAGCTTGACGCAGCTATGCACGCGCCAATATAATGTATAACATATGTCAGCACATATTCCAGAAACGACGGCGACGGCAACTGCTATAAAAAAAAAAACATGCGATAGTGTTCATATAATTGCTATCGCAACAGGAAGCAATGGAATCGAATTGGGCGACATATACCACTTGTGGTAGCGTTTTTTTTTTCGCTTTTACCCACTGCCTGCCCAGCCATTCATAAGCATGTACTTCATGCTCGCTGCCATGACTGTGTGTCTTTTCAATATTATAGTGAAGTTTCAATCAAATCCCAAGATTCCTATGAATTAAAGTGGGTGTGTTTCTTACAGTTACCTCAAATGACGCGATGCTACCACGTACCAGCAGCACTCCATTCATGGAAACTTTCGTTTCTTGGCATTACTGACAGATGTCGTTCATATATCTTGCTGCTATTTCACGCTATCAATATCGTCTTTCGACGTTTCTTGCGGCGGAGCATAGAGATACGGAGCCAATTTTTTTCTACTTGAAAGCATCTCTGGTGACAAGCAGGGTAGATGTGCCATCTCTGGTAAAAAAACCAAGCGCTTGCCGTGTTTCGGCTATCATAAGCGCCTAGAAAGAATCAAAATTATTTATTCCGTGTGAGACAAAAGCTCTTTATTTTACGAATTTTAAACTGAAAGTCACATGAACTATCGTTTATCCTACAGTTATAACTATATCACAAAAGATACTGGCTTATACTTAGCTCGTACATTGTAGGACAAAGCATGATGGGTCGATTATATTGAAGTCATGCGCATCCTATTAATTAGGGTTTCATGTTTGGCTGCAGCATCGTACATTATTTTTTGAGAGACCAACGTGAAGTGGTTGTTACGTGATCCAATTGCTTTCAAAAGAACTGTTCTGCTTTTCGTTTTGCCATTGAACAAAAATTTATGAGTCTTAGCACTCTGGCAACACTGCAATATTCTATAAGGCCTCGTGGCCAAAGCATCTGCCAGCGTCGCTATACGGAGACCTCACGGAGAGGCTGAGCCACTCTCGTTGGCGGAGCTTTCGAGCCGAGAAGATAGAGCTTATTTTTTCCTCATCCAGCACCGATCAAACCTCACTGGACTGCCGTAAACTGATGAGAACGCAATATCGCAGCCCTGTGCACTTCGAACTTATCCAGGTGGTAGCTGCAGGATGTGCATTGCTTCACAAAGCTAAACATGAGTCCTCTAGTGGCGTGTGCTTCCAATCGGAGGTGGCAAAGAAAAGTCTTCATCGCCGAGATGTGTTTTTTAAACTTCTCAGATGACCCTGCGGTGCGATGCATCTCCATTGTATTGGCCACTGTGATTATAACACAATACAGATATTGAAACCATATCCTATATGCGAGACGTGCACCACTCTTTGACTCATTTATTTAACCACAAGTATCTCTACACTCATCGTAATGGGATGGGTCGTAGTCTTTCGAAATAAACAATTGAGAGGAAAGTACCGCACTGTCATCTTTGTGGATGGAGCATCGCATGAACTGAGAGGAGCGTGGACACACCTGCCTTTTCCGTATTTCACCGGACGTTCGTTAGTAAAACGCATGCCACATTCTCTATTATTTGAGGTTAATATAGAGAATATAGGAGGAGCACGAGCATCTTACGATTCTGACCCGGAACACTCAAATAGAGAGGATCAGCAGGAACGCACTCCAAAATGACCAGAAGGTAATGGTGCACTGAGCCCCGTTAATGTTGCATCATTGAAGGTGAGAAAGTCATAGGCCATTATGAGGGAGAAACATTATGCTCTGCCATCACAAAGAATGACTTGCGTGATGCTCAAAAGAATGATCTCTCTTTAAAGGCGTGTACTGACCGTATGATTGTGATTCGCCTCACTACGAGGGATATTCCTGAAGTGTTAATTGTGAAATGCGACTTGTTTCATAGAGAGTACGATCTTCGTAACGGAAAGAATATGAAACAAGTTGTCTTGCAGAAGTACTTGCGTGCGTATGTCCTAAAGGTCGCACATGACAGTCCCTTCCCCGGGCATAGAGGAATTGAACGCACAAGTGACTGCCTGCAGGAGGCGTTTCATTGGCCCAGAATGCGGGCAGAAACAAAATGACCTGTATTGTCATGCGCAATCATCAGCCAGAAAACAATGCCTAAAGAAAGAATGGCTAAGACTTCGCTAGGCCAACTATCTGTTATTATACACGATTTGAAAGAATGCGGATTGACATAATAAAACCGATGAAACCATTCTCTTCGAAAGACAACAGGCATATTCTAGTGCTTCTAGATTTTTCGACGAGATACGCTGATGCTGTTTCGATCTCATTGATGATGCATCCGATGAGGCAGAAGGACTTCTTGAGATGTTCCAAAGGATTGGAATCACCAAAGAGATACGAACAGTAATTTGTGCTTTGCGTCGTATTTAAGGCAGGGAGCCTTGAAGCTTTTCTCTGCTAAGCTGATGACCACAACACCTTATCACGCCATGTCCAAGGGCTTGTGGCGCGCTTCATAGAAAATCTCATACAAATGCTCAGAAAGTTGTGTCATGAGAAACCAAAGATTAGGGTTTGGTATTTAGCTTCATTGTTTTTTGTATACCGGGAGGATCATCAAGCAAGCATAGGTTTTTCACCATTCTACGTTGGGTATGTACGTGGGCCGCTCCCAATAATAAAAGAGTTCTGAACTTCTGATAACGCCAACGCCCAGTTAAGGACGACTTATCAGTACATTGTAGACCTATCGGGACGCATTGCAGATACCCTGAACTTGAAACATAAAACTTTGGCAATGTCAGGGGGTACCAGCGTCGATGCTACAAAAAGAAAACCAAGAAGCGTGTCCTAAAAGAGGAGAATCACGCTCTTCTTCTCTTTTCGACTGCTTAGAATAAGGTCCTTCTTGCAAGGAGAGGACCATCCGTGGTCGACAAGAAACACGACGCCGACTTCTTGCTTGACTCAAAAAACAAAGTCAAACGAATTCACATCAACATGTTAAAACATACTAGGAAGGTACTACTGGGATGAAGGACATGAACTGTGTCTTCATTGCCATAAAGACGAAGCTTGTGACGAATAATTACAATGCCTCGGTAACAAGCAAAATGATAATTCAGTGGAAGTTAATCTCACTGAGATGCTGTCACCACGCCAACGGCAAGAAATCAGGGAGCTCTTGAAATTGTTTAAGGGTGGAATTTTCGATGTTCTTGGATGAACAGATCTTGTCAAGTGAAATCTGAGCTTAACATCATCGGCAACCATCTGATTTGCACAGTATGCAGTGCTTTCTGCTTTGAATGTTATTAGAGAAAACGAAGTGGAAGACATGTTACGCCTCGGAATCATCGAAAGGTTGACGTCCCCGTACAAGTCTCATTTTGTTGTAATGAAAAAACCAGACAACACATACTAACTGTGCGTCAATTCCCACAACGAAATGATATTCTGGAAGCCGACGTAGAGCCGATTCCTCCAACCGATGTGTTGCTCACGGATGGAGGGGGGGGCGGAGGGAGAGCGTGTTTTTTGAAGTTTGATTTATCCAAAAAAACTGGCATGTTCCTACGTTGTTTTAATCAAAACCAATGACAGCATTTGCCACGACATATTGGTTGTACCAGTTCACATGTACGCCGTTTGGCATCAAAACAGCGTCGGCCATATTCAGAGGTCTCCCGGGAATACTGCTGAGAGACTTGGAGTCCAGCACTATGCCGATGATGTTCTCGTCGTGACCGAATCCTTGGAGGAGCATATCTCAACGCTATACAAGCTCTTCGAAATAATCGGAGAAGCTGGTCTTACCTTCAAGGCGCGGAAGTGTAAGATTGAACACGACAGGGTGGTTTATCTAGGCCACAAAATGGGTGGTGGCCGTGTGTGACCATAGGAGACTACAGTTGATAATCTGCTTCTCACAAAAGGTCCTGAGGCAAAAAATCTAGTTAGATCATTCTTGCGACTAGCTGGACATTAAAAAAAACTTCATACCGATGTATGCAAAGCTCGGCTAGCCGCAGTACAAGCTACCAAAAAGCAAAAGAAGTACAAGTGGAATGTACTCTTGAAAGGGGCATAGCTTTTAGGAATTTAAGTGCTGCACTCACCAGCTGTCCCATTTTGAACACTCTCAACTTTATTACAGGCTTTGTGTTGCAAACAAGCGCTTCAGAAATTAATGTACGTGCGGTGTTATTGCAAGAACATGAAGGAATTCTCAGGTTCTGCCACGTGAGATTCACTACTCCGCCATTAAGCGAGAGTGCTCAGCACTCGTATGTGCAGTACAAACTTTTCACTTGTGCCTTTCTTGCGGGCACTTCATTGTACAAGCTAACCAGCAGCCATTAGAGCATATACAAAAAGCTTGATATCTGAACAGCAGAGTACTTCATTGGACTCTAGTGTTACAGGAGTACACGTTTAGCGTGAACTACATCAAGGAAACAGAGGACGCTGGGAAAGCTTTATGAGTCGCATTTAGATGTAAGCATTAGATTCGTGTTGTTGCACATTGAGGTGTGTCTCCAAAACGGAAAAAAAGGAAGATACCTTTATCGTTTTTGTCGCCACCTAGAAATGTGCAGTGACCGGTGAAAGTTATCGCACACCTGGCTAGCGTGAGAAGGAAGACGACAAGGGGCTTCGACACGCGGTGCAGAGGAGAGCGCCTGGGGTGAGACGCGGTTGGCAAAGTGGTATTCGTGCGGAAGCGAGGAAGACGGTTTTCAAGTGTTATGGTCGTTCTTTGCCCCGAATGCCTAGAAAAGGTCAAGAGTGGGAGCGGCGGGCTTCGCATGACCTTAAACTTTGTCGATCCTCGGAGCCAACAGCAAGCTACCACAGCCACCAGGTCCCTGGCCCGCGCGCCCGAGGGGAAGACGGCCTGATTGCGTCAGCCGTGGTCTTCCGCGCCTACTTCCTTTGTCGGCGCATCCACTTCAAAGTCGCCCTGCTCTTCACCAAACTTTTGTGGTGCCGATATTTCCGCGTTAATCTCTTGTACGTATTCGAGCCCCACATAAGCTCCAAGCACTCACTGGTGAGAGGCTCTCTTGATAAGACTCAGCAAGTCCGTTGCTTTTCCAGGTTTTTTTTTCTGGTTTGTATCTTGTTCTGTGTCTGCTTTTGTGTGTCTTTTTTGGGCAGTGAAAAAAACACGGAAAACAGCTTCGCCATTTTAGTACGTACGTGGTCGTCGCTGATGCAACGATGTTCACACAAACTAAACAGTTGAGGAACGTCATTACAACAAGGAATGGACACGCGCCTCAGTGGCGCGCTGCAAAAAGAATTAAACGGTGATAGCCGACCAAGTTTGGGCCGTCCAGAAGGCTCGTGGAGCGGCCGATAGGCTTGGCCTAACGGTCCCGACATGGGAGTCGCCCGCTGCACGCTGACGCGCGCCTTGCAGGACAACAATAAAGTTTCGCAACCAACCAACCAACCAGCCAAAAGACCAACACATTTCGAATGAATATGGAGAAAGCATACCGTGTAGCGATGCTTCAATAAAAAGTAGTTGTTGATTATGCCTTGTGGTCGTAATCTATCGCGCGGGTTGAGTGTTTTTTTTTCAGTGTTTCTTCAATTATGGCCGGGCTTGCCTGCACCTGCGTGCTTGCTTTTTACGGCCTTCGCATCGGGTGTACTATATGGCTCTCGCCGCTGTTTTTAGGGGGAAGTTCCGACCCTGACCTTCTTTCACCGCTTCATGAAGCACGCGCAACGCCGTACACGAGTTCGGGCGCACCTTTTCACTCACCGCGCGTTAAAAACAAGTTGCTTGATATTTGAAGCCACACAAATGGTTTATGGTATTGCCCATACCTGATGATGCTGGGCTTGGACATATATATCCCTGAAGAGCGCGCTTTGCTGGCAGTGCCCCAATTCCCGAAGGGTGTGCATGATCGTAGCCTTTTTGTGACGAAAAGCGCTGTATCACATCTCCTTACAAATTCCTCTGGGTACACTCAACGCTTTTTTTCGTCACATTCTGTTTGAGGTAAAATACAAACACAAAAACATTGCATTTTTTTCTCTCCTTTCTGTGCATCTGTTTCAATATCTTTCACGCATGCGCATTTCTTGCTTTCGTGTTAATATTGGGACGCCTTCTTCTCTTCTTTCGGCTATTGCTGTACCATCTCGCATTTCGAAGGATAGTGCGACACTTGGGAGCACAATCATCCTATCATATTCTGGTATTGAACCGGTGTGACAAGCGTCGCTGTTTGTTGTTTGCATGCGAACACTTACTGCTATTTGTTCTGTAAAAGCGTCTTCTAAAGTTGAAATATCCAGATCTGTTTCGTACGTCTTCGCTATTCGCTTCCTTGAAGTTTCAGGTAGAGGCAAACTCGTGACGCAGGTTCTTTGAGACGCATCGATGCACTTTAAAATCAAGCAGGAAGGATATTCCTCGAAGGGAGTAGACGTGGGGTCAGGAAGAAGTTTTCTGATGGGGAATGCAGGCACACAGTCTTCATCGCGCAAGTGTCTGCTGCATACGACTCTCGATGCAGACTTGTCTTTGATGACGAGGTTGTCTATCGCAGTATTCTTTTAGCCACTTGGCGCACAGCACAATATTGTTTGGGAATTCGAGAGACGAAACACCGGCCGCATTCCACGAACTGGACTTGCAATACCGAGCCGCAGTGATTGAGCGGCCGTGCCGAAACACAGCAATACACATTTACACAGCTAATGCATGTTCATGTGCGTAATGCGCGTACTGAAGGTTCTGCGACTGCATCCTCGACTCGAAAAATTACTGTAGCCTGAACACTGACAAAACACCGAATGAAATGCAGCTTTGGTGGATAAATCTCACAATGAAGCAAACCACACGAGAAATAAACGAAAATTGACAACAACCTTCTCGTAGCACTAAGCCGCAAGAAAACTCGTTCAAATTTTTTTAGAAATAAAGCTGAATTGCCGGAAAAATGTAAGGTTGTCAATTTCTATTTCTAAACATGTTTTTCTATGAACTTGAAGGGTAGTGCAGAACTGATTCTAGAATTAAGGTTCCGGGACAAACGGGTAGCGAGCGTAAGTAGCTGCCTACTTTTTTGGCATTGTTCATGGACATGGCTTGCAATACAAAGGAATGCAAAAGGGCTTAGGGTCTCCAGATTCAATATTTTCCGGGGGGTTTAACACTTTGACAATGCACACAAGCACATTCTGTGCGTGCCGTTTGAAATGATTATTTAGCAGCAAGTGTCCTCTCTCTTTTTTTACTTCCTTTCTCCTTATACACAGTTTTTTAGCCATTAAATACAGAACACACGTACGTGTTTTAACGAGTTGTTAGGCAGAAGACCACTGCTTTTAGTCTTGAAAACCACTCCAAGCATATTTGGAAAAATAAATATATATAATAGGCAGCAAAGGGAAGGTAAGATCGTCATTCTGTGAGTGACCTCTTTTAATTGCGACGGTGTTGTCCAACGAGACGAAGGGCTTTGGTGTTTAGAATTTAGTGCTGTCTGCTTGGAGAGCAGGAGCGGCATTGATGATATATCTCTCTGATCGTCTCCAGTGCTTTGCGCCTCCTGAATTATGCCTCCCATTAGCCAATTCTTCCGCATTATTATGGAGTTTTAGCTTGTATTATCCCCGAGCACATACTCACATACATTAAGCAGAAAGCCATCTGGTAAAATTTGTTTTTTAGTATACGATTCTCCCTCTATCCCCAGTTTATTTATTATCCCCCTGCCCTCTTCGTTGAGAACCCTAATTTCATGGTTTCACATCCACAAACTTCCTTGTGGTGTTTGTGCGGCGCAGAAGTGGCAAGGTCCGCGTCGTTGGGCCCCTACCACCGAAGGGTGGCGAAACATACTCATGGCGAATTCCACTAGTAGATCCGGAGTGGTCGCCGAAATCTTGAAGCGAGAACTCAGAGTGTACCAAATGAGATCTGCGAGTGGAACACGTAAATGCCCCGCGTGAAGTCTCTCCGGAAGTTTTTTTACGCATATGTCACTGAACATGTACCGGAAACGATTTTCTTTTCTGCTCTCGACGTTTTAATGACACCTGTGTCGCCTCTCAAAGCACGCATTTCGACCACGCACTCTCGCGGAAAGCAGGGCTACCGCTTTCCAATTTTAAGAATGTCACTAAAAGCACAGGGTTACTAGACCACTTCAAAAAACGCCGAGGGCAACCCAGCTGCCCGACTGTACCGGAAATGACGGCAACGCATTTTCGGAGTTCCGGTGAAATCCATCTCTGCAAGAAGCAGCACGCGGAACGCTCCGTCGCGGAGTGGATTGCTCCGAATCTACCAGCGAAACGCGGATTGTCCGCTCTGGAGCAAAAAAGTTTGCTCCCGCTTGACTAGTATAATTCGCCATCAGAAACTCTCCCATTGTATTCACAGAAGGTGAAAAGGCCGTAAGAAAAGAAGCGCGCGCAGATGCAGTCTAGCCAGGCTGTGCCTGAATCCTAGAATTTGTTTGTGTGCGATAAAAGGCGCCTTCAAAGTAAAAACTGTATATGCTACCTAAAGGTAGCATATACAGAAGCTCTACTTGAAAGCAACACGCAGCGCCACTTGTGGTGCAACGAGCGCGCAACCTTGATAGTGTTAGGCACGGCTGCGCTAGACGGCACATGCGCGCTTTTCTTGCCTTACGGCCTTCTCACCCGTCATGAATGCTATGGGAGAGTTCCTGAGTATGTTTCGCCCCTACTGGCGATAGTGGCGCAGCTAGTCTGGCCTTGCATCTACTGCGCCACGCACACAGCAGCAGGAAGTTTGTCTATGTGAAACCGTGAAATGGGGGTTCTATACGAAGAGGGATAGGGAAATTATAAATAAACTGGGGATAGAGGGAGAGCCGTCTACTTAGAAAAAACTAATCTTACTAAATAACTTTCCGCCTAATATAGGTATTTATGTGCTCGTGAATAATACAAGCTGAAACTCAGTAAAAATGCGCGAGAATCGGCTAATGAGAGGCATAATTCAGGAGGCATAAAACACTGGCAAGAATCAGAGAGGCAGATAAAGAATCCTACAACTGTTCTACAAGTAGAGAGCACAATATACCTACGGCCCTTGGTCTCGCCGGACACCGCCCTCGCAACTGAGAGAGGTCTCTCACATAAGGACGATCGCGCCTTGCCTTTTCTCGGTATTTTTTAATACTTCATCATTTTTTCAAATGCATTTGGAGTGGTTTTCAGGGCTAAAAGCTGCTGTATGCAGCCTCCCAACTATTTGAAACACCCCTACTGAAAAAACCTATATAATTCCATACAGGATCCGTATGCTTCAATACAGGGGTTACAGGAGCTAATACAGGAGCTGTACAGGAACCAAATGGGGGTAGATGGGTCTTATACAGGAGCTATATGGTGGTATGTAGGAGCTGAATGGGACCTGGGCAGGACATATAGGGGTATGTAGGAGCTATACAGGCATTATGGGTTTGGTATGTAGGACTCTCATCTAGCACAATATAGGAGCTAATGGGGCTAAATGGGGGCCATACATAGGACTTGATACGGCTCAATGTCAACCTTGATAGTCAATGTAGTACATCAGTAAACTTATTAGACCAAATACCTAGTCATGCATAACATTTTTGTTTTTTTGTGTGTGTTGAAAGGGCTAAAATACTAAGTTTTTCAGCTCCATTAGTTGGCTGTACACAACCTCAAGAAATAACCAATTTTAACTAGTTCATATCATAAGATGCAAGTATGTGCAAAAGTATAACAGATAAGCATATCAGATAATTATCAAAGAACTTTATTTTATTTGATCACCTTAGTTGTACACGTGTTATATTTGCACAAATATTGCTGTTCAATTTATGAAAAAAAACAATATTTTAAATGTTGTATTTGTGCAATGAATAATCTTTCTATGAGAAATCTCCAACAGAAAATAGTGAGTGAGTAATTTTCTATTATATGAACATACACAAGAAGATAAAAGACAATTAATCCTTATATTCAGGAGAGATAGGCCAAGCCTCGCACATGTGCTCTGTCATTGCACCAAGGCACAAAGCACAAGGGGCCATGCAGGACTACCAAGGAAGAGTGCGAATGAGCTCTACGAAGCTTGGACCTCGAGGAAAAAGTGCACACGACACAGTCGAGGGGCAAGGCGTCTCTGTTACGACATAGCAATTGCACTCTCTGGTCTAAACACGCACAATGAAAGATATCGATGAAGTCTTTAATCTGTACAAGTACAAAATAATTACATACAAACACATTAAAAAGGTTTTGCAATACTGGTAGTGTTGAAAAAAAACTACATCCAATATTCAGATCAATTTTCCATGCACTGCTCAAAACGGTCGATATGAGAGTTAGGTTGGCTTCGCACAAGCTTGCTCACTTGTGAACGGCACTTGATTGTGTTTATTCCTCAGAATCACAATAAGAGCAAATAATTATCAAAATTTTGTTTGGTGTGCTTCCATCTAAGCCTTTGAAAACGGCTTCTTGTACGTCTGCATGAAAGTATCTTCACCACTGGCCAACTAAGTATTTCTAATGCTACTCCTGTCTCACAACAAAATTGATTCAAATATACAGTTTAACTTTCAACTCATTACTTTAAATAGTTGAATAAGTGTTTGGGTGGCACAAGCTTGCTTGCTCGTAAAATGTACTTGGCTGTGTTTATTGCTCAAAAGCTAAATAGGAGAAAATAGTTCTCAAGATTTTGTTTCCTGTGCTTTCATCTGAACCTTTGAAAACTTCTTGTTGTACGCATTCATATATCACAACATCCCAACTCAACAGCTAATGGTCACGATACTCATGTCTTGCAAACAAGAGTTGCTCAAGTTGTTGTTTTGAACTTCCATGCATTACTTGAAAAGGTTGGCAAGAGTGTTTAGTGGCACAAGTTTTCCTCTTCGTGATACTTGGCTGGGCTATCACAGAGAAGGTGTACATTAGATATTATTTATCCACGATTTGTTTTGTGCGCTTTTGACTGAACCTTTCAAAACGGCTTGTTGTATGCTTGCATGTATAGCATCATCCCCATTGGTCAGCCATTTGTAACAGTACTCTTGTCTTGCAAATAAAGGGGGCTCAATTTTTCATTTTTAGTTTCCATGTATTGCTTAAAATGATTCATGAGAGTGTTTTTGTGGCACAAGAATGCTTGTCTGTGATACTTGGCTGTGTTTATCACTCAGAAGGTGGACAAGAGAAAATAATTCTCCACGCTTTCTTCTGTGCGCTTCCATCTGAACCTTTCAAAACGTCTTGTTATATGCTTGCATGTACAGCATCATGCCCATTGGACAGCTATTCGCAATGGTACTCATGTCTTGCAAACAAAAGGGGCTCAATTTTTCATTTTGAGTTTCCAGGTATTGCTTGAAATGGTTGATGAGAGTGTTGTTGCGGCACAAGAATTCTTGTCTGTGATACTTGACTGTGTTTATCACTCAGAAGGTGGACAAGAGGAAATAATTCTCCATGCTTTCTTTCGTTCGCTTCCATCTGAACCTTTCAAAACGTCTTGTTATATGCTTGCATGTACACCATCATGCCCATTGGACAGCTATTTGCAATGGTACTCATGTCTTGCAAACAAAAGGGGCTCAATTTTTCATTTTGAGTTTCCAGGTATTGCTTGAAATGGTTGATGAGAGTGTTTTTGTGGCACAAGAATTCTTGGCTGTGATACTTGGCTGTGTTTATCACTCAGAAGGTGGACAAGAGGAAATAATTCTCCACGCTTTCTTTTGTGCGCTTTCATCTGAACCTTTCAAAACGGCTTGTTGTATGCTTGCATGTACAGCATCACGCCGATTGTACAGCTATTAGCAATGGTACTCATGTCTTGTAAACAAAAGGGGCTCAATTTTTCCTTTTGAGTTTCCAGTTATTGCTTGAAATAGTTGATGAGAGTGTTTTTGTGGCACAAGAATTCTTGTCTGTGATACTTGGCTTTGTTTATCACTCAGAAGGTGGACAAGAAGAAATAATTTTTCACTCTTTGTTTTGTGTGCTTCTATCTGAACCCTTCAAGACAGCTCGTTGTATGCATTCATGAACAGCATCATGCCGATTGGACAGCTATTTGCAACGGTACTCATGTCTTGCAAACAAAATGGGCTCAATTTTTCATTTTGAGTTTCCACGTATTGCTTTAAATGGTTCATGAGAGTGTTTTTGTGGCACAAGAATTCTTGTCTGTGATACTTGGCAGTGTTTATCACTCAGAAGGTGGACAAGAGGAAATAATTCTCCACGCTTTGTTTAGTGTGCTTCTATCTGAAACATTCAAAACGGCTTGTTGTATGCTTGCATGTACAGCATCATGCCGATTGGACAGCTATTTGCAACGGTACTCATGTCTTGCAAACAAAATGGGCTCAATTTTTCATTTTGAGTTTCCACGTATTGCTTTAAATGGTTCATGAGAGTGTTTTTGTGGCACAAGAATGCTTTTCTGTGATACTTGGCTGTGTTTATCACTCACAAGGTGGACACGAGGAAATAATTCTCCACGCTTTGTTTTGTGCGCTTCTATGTGAACCTTTCAAAACGGCTTGTTGTATGCTTGCATATACAGCATCATGCCGATTGGACAGCTATTTGCAACGGTACTCCTGTCTTGCAAACAAAAGGGGCTCAATTTTTCATTTTGAGTTTCCACGTATTGCTTTAAATGGTTGATGAGAATGTTATTGTGGCACAAGAATTTTTGTCTGTGATACTTGGCAGTGTTTATCACTCAGAAGGTGGACAAGAGGAAATAATTCTCCACGCTTTGTTTTGTGCGCTTCTATCTGAACCTTTCAAAACGGCTTGTTGTATGCTTGCATGTACAGCATCATGCCGATTGGACAGCTATTTGCAACGGTACTCATGTCTTGCAAACAAAATGGGCTCAATTTTTCATTTTGAGTTTCCATGTATTGCTTTAAATGGTTTATGAGAGTGTTTTTGTGGCACAAGAATGCTTGTATGGGATACTTGGCTGTGTTTGTCACTCACAAGGTGGACACGGGGAAATAATTCTCCATGCTTTGTTTTGTGCGCTTCTATCTGAACCTTTTAAAACGGCTTGTTGTATGCTTGCATGTACAGCATCATGCCGATTGGACAGCTATTTGCAACGGTACTCATGTCTTGCAAACAAAATGGGCTCAATTTTTCATTTTGAGTTTCCACGTATTGCTTTAAATGGTTCATGAGAGTGTTTTTGTGGCACAAGAATGCTTGTCTGTGATACTTGGCTGTGTTTATCACTCACAAGGTGGACACGAGGAAATAATTCTCCACGCTTTGTTTTGTGCGCTTCTATCTGAACCTTTCAAAATGGCTTGTTGTATGCTTGCATGTACAGCATCATGCCGATTGGACAGCTATTTGCAACGGTACTCATGTCTTGCAAACAAAAGGGGCTCAATTTTTCATTTTGAGTTTCCACGTATTGCTTTAAATGGTTGATGAGAATGTTATTGTGGCACAAGTATTCTTCTCTATGATACATGGCTGTGTTTATCACTGAGAAGGTGGACAAGAGGAAATAATTTTCCACACTTTGTTTTGTGTGCTTCTATCTGAACCCTTGAAAACAGCTTGTTGTACAGATTCATGTACCGCATCATTCCAACTGAACAGCTAATGGTCACGGTACTTACGTCTTGCAAACAAGAGTGACTCAAGTTGTTGTTTTGAGCTTCCACTCATTGCTTAAAATAGTTGACAAGAGTGTTTAGTGGCACAAACTTTTTTGTTCCTGATACGTGGCTGTGCTATCACAGAGAAGGTGCACAATAGCAAATAATGCTCCATGCTTTGCTTTGTGCACAAGATGCTCATGTGCTGTGACATGAGTATCGTTACAAATAGCTATCCATTGAGGATGATGCTGTACACGAAAGCGTGCAACAAGCCGTATTCAATGGTTCAGATGGAAGTGCACAAAACAAAGCATGGAGAATTATTTGCTATTGTGCGCCTTCTCTGAGATAGCCCAGCGAAGTATCAGGAAGAAGAAAGCTTGTGCCACCAAACACACTCATAAACCATTTAAAGCAATGCATGTAAGCTGAAAACAACAACTTGAGCCACTCTTGTTTGCAAGTCAAGAGTATTGTGACCATTAGCTGTTCAGTTCGAATGATGTGGTGCATGAATGTGCATTGTTTGAAATGTGTTATCTGAGTAATTGTGGGACACAAACTTGTGCATTTTCTGCTTGCCCATTTTGAGTTTTCTTTAAAGGCCTAGAAAACGTCATTTGAAGACATCTCTCTCATTTTATTGAGGGACGTAATCTTGCAGTGCCATGCAAGCATGGTTAAAAAAAAACGTTGGTGTACTGTAACTGCAGAGAGAATTCATTCTTCAAAGAATTGAAGTGTCTAGTGTTAGCCCTCTTTATTTACTTTAAGGAAGTCTTACACCTATATAAGAAAACCAAGAAATACTTTCTGTCAAGCTTGTATTTCCGTATTATGATGGCAATCGAGTCTTATAACTTGTGAATTCTTGTGCGTCGCTTCGACTTCAGCATGTTAATATTGATTAGCACTCAGGAGAAACACTGGATCCTACGCCAGCTAGGAGTCACATAGAGAAGCATACTGTTTGTTTCCTGTTTAACTTATTATTAACAAGATTGTCAGTATCTATTACTCATTTTGTTTTGCACACTTATGCATGGGCGTCAGTAAGGGGGAAAAAATGGGGTAGTTGTCCCCCGCAAGCCTCACTAGCACTTGCACCCACCCAAGCTATGGCAGTGCTTTCGCCCTACACCAGCCATTTGCACCCCTAAAGAGAGAATCCTGCCGATGACCATGCACTTATGGCACCGATCATACAGTTGTGTGTGAGAGCTGATCTCAATGCGTGTGCTCCTGGGTCATGTGGCTTCGCTGTCTGCGTTGGAGGCGTAACAGATAGATCGAAGACGAGAGAGTAAGCGCGGAGTCTGTAGATATCAAGAGCGACTGCAGCCTCGTTTTCTTCCTTAGTCACGCAGGCTGTCTCCCCACCCCTCGCTTTCGTTGCTTATGGGTGAAGTTTGTGCACATGCAGTGCGGCAGGCTTCGATTGTCGTAAAGTGGCTGTAGGCGTTCCACTTAGTTCGCAGCTCCTTGAACGCACATAGTGTTGTGCGTGAAGCTTGAGCACTGGCAGTTTTAGTGGCAACATGTAGCAAATTAATGTTATGTTTCTACAACTGCGGAGTGCATGTGGCTGCAGTTAGCTTTGCTTCAACAAGAAGCTGCGCGTAGAATTTGCGTCAAGTAATATCGTAATCTTCGTAGAATTTTCGGTTAGTAAAAATGAAGCGTGACTGGAAAAAGTGCACTAAAAATTGTTGTGGCTAATACGAGAGGGATCACTTTTTGCCACGGGGTAAAGCATGTGCTATGACAGGAATCACTGACTTGCAGCTCTAGAAACATAAAAATTGTGCCAGCCATGTAAAACTCTAGGTGTTTGGTTACCATAAATGTTGCTGAGGGATGTGCAGGCCAGTCTCGTGCGTTTAGCTGTCTCACGTTTTAATTGTTCTTCCTACTAGCAGCACTTTAAAGAAGCTCCACGTTATTCAAAACAGAGCTTTACGCATAATTTACAACTTAGCCAAAGATAATTCTTCTCCACAGCTCAGCTGTTTTTATACTATTACTTACGCTGAATTCTGGCATATGCATATACAAGATAAAGAATATATTAATGCTTACAGATACAGTAAGGTCAGCTGAATACTCATCTATGTAACACTTACGGCTCGTGAAAAAATTCTAAACACCACACATTAATTACGGGGCCCAGACGAGAATATCTCTACCATTACCCTGTGTATTGAACAAAAAATAGTCAACATCTCGCGTGTCTGCGCTTTATGCTTTCGTCGTTAATCTAGAATAACACGGATGAATTTTATCTTTGATGTGTTTTTTTTTTCTGTTGGTCTCCTCGAAGCTGTGTGTACTGGTGGCGTTCTTTCGGCGATTATGTATGCTTATGTACGCCAGTTAACGTATGCCGTCACGGCATGCTGCTGAACAATAATCCGCTGGGAAGCTTAGTGAAGTTCAAAAAAGCTTTTTTTTTTTTTTTTCACATGCTCTCCGCTGTAGGTAGGTCCAGTTTGTTACTGCGTCGATGAGAATCAACGGGATCATTGCAGAATGCTTAACTGCCATTTGCAATTTTGCGCGACCGGATGTTTACGAGCCATAAGTCAACACCAGCTGACAGCCGCACTACGGAAGCCAAAATACAAATTTTTGGTTGCATGAAAAAAAAAAACTAATGAGACCAATCAAACTTACTGCACGCTTTTTTATGCGCGCGAAAAAACGTGAATTTATGGATTTGAAATTGTGTCAACGAGTTTTTTCTTTCTCGCCTCAAGTTTTTTTTTCATTGTAACTTCAGGAGAGTCGGTTAACCACAAGCGGCCAAGACAAGCCCATTTTGGAGTCATTCGTCGTCAATATGGCGCTTGCAAGTTGTGCGATGGGGTTTGTTGCTTGTCTTGTGCTACCGGGTTTAAACGTTTCCTGTGTGCAGCCTCTATGCCTCATTGAACTGTGCGGCAGGTGTGAAACAGATGTGGTTCAGTAAAACCGTGAAGAGTCATTTGAAATGCGGGGTGCACCAAAAGTCACGTTCGTCGTTTGCGAAGACGGTTACCGCGCCGTTGTGGACAACCTCGAGAAATGCTTCATTCCGCTGAGCGTTGCCGATATTGCAAAAAAGGCCTTTATCGACAAAGTGAGCCGGGTAAGGACATCAAGAAGAGCTGCTATTACAGGGATGTCCACCTTCTTTGAGGTGAGTGTCGTTTTATTTTCCATGACGTTTTCGCTGGCGTGCGTTTAGGCGAACAAAGGAAGGCACAACGAAAACATGTTTGAGTGCGTGTGTGTTTTATTTTTTATGTGGCACATTTTATCCGTGTGTGTTGTGTATGTTGGAATGCTGCACCTGATACCGCACACTCGTGTCCCATGGGATCTT
Organism: Rhipicephalus microplus; assembly: GCF_043290135.1. NCBI lineage: Eukaryota > Metazoa > Arthropoda > Arachnida > Ixodida > Ixodidae > Rhipicephalus > Rhipicephalus microplus. Next base: position 41,720,657 of record NC_134700.1, read on the forward strand.
TCGATCGCAATCATGACTGATCTGGATTAAAATGTATTATGTGCGGCTGCACAGTGACATAAGTTGTAACTGGCACTGTTGATCGCGATCAAAAACCACATTCGGGTCGGCCCTGATGGCGCTGGAAACGTCCGGTGTGACACCGGTAGAGTTATTAATATATGAACAAGTCGACGTCGCTATTCCTGATGGCCAACCTGCACTACATTGCATTTATTTATTGTTCGCATGTAATAGTCACACATTCTACGTTTTCATTTCTGTGTGGTTATTTATAGTAGCCTGCTCTCCAACTTTATGTGTTCTTTGATTAAAGTATTTCTACTCACCTCGTGCAGATGGAGAAAAAAACGACTCGCCGTGCAACACAATCGTTTCTACCAGAGTGACTGTGAAAAGAACGTCAGAACTTGGAAGGTAAATGTGGTTTAATAGTAAAACTGATTTTAACAACATATACAAAATGCTAACTTCCAATGTCCTGGTTGCTTTCACAAGCCGCACGTCTATACAATAGTCGCTCATTCAAGTACATTTGTGCTAATTGGCTAGGCAAGGGCCACTCATTCTATGTTGCATTTTTTTTTTCAAGTTCTGTTCGGTCGTGAAGTAGTAACCAGAGCGAAAATGAAGACTGCTTCATTTGAAACGTTTAGGTACATATACCAGCTACATCTGTACATATTTGCCATTTTGATTCAGACATTTGTCAGTGTGTAGCACCAACTCATTAATTTGTTTATTCACAATACTGCAGCCTAGCATAGCCCAAGCTGCAGTGGAATTACAAGAAAGGAGAATGGTACAGAAATAATTAATAACAATACTGGCACCACACGTAAATAGGTCAGTTTTGCCAGGATGATTCTTACAAAGAAAAAGAACAGCACTAATACTTAGCAACTACACTTTTGACTTAGTAATGTAAGATTCTCAGTGATTTAGTATTCAGCCCAACAAATGTTGATCAAGGGCTTCATCAGAACTGTCTGCCTTGCAACTTCCTTTACTCTCCGCCTAGAAGTTCAGTAAGCGAGTCTGCATCAAGCAGCAGAGCGAAGAACAGGACTGGGTGGAAGCACAGGCCTCCTAGCCAGCATTTCATGTTAGCAAAAATATGGCAATCAGAGATAGCTAAGTTAGGTCTGTAGGGCGTTGGGCGACTGAACTTCCCGCTGCTTCCTCTGTGGCCCCATGTTGTCATGAAAAAAAAAAGACAGTGTCACTTATGACATCTCTCTTTGCTTATTCCTAATTGCACTCTGTAGACATTTGAGAGTTAGACCTACAATACTGCAGTGAGGGTCATGCCATGTCCCATGAATTAGTGAGGCATAAACTTGCAAAGGCTCATGGGATGCATGCAGTCTGCACCAGCTACCATTTCAATGGCTCTCCGTGTGCTGCATCCCTCCTTGAGTATTGGCGTTTATCCATGTCACTCGCTTTCTTCATGGTAACCCAACGCATATGCTGCAAATTTCTAGCACACAATAGCACGGCTGCACCTACGACTGACCACAAAAGAGAAGCATGTGCTGTGATTGCCAAATAATATTTTCATTTGAAGTGGCAAACAACTGACTGTATGTGCTATCACAATTATGTGTTTTCTTTTAAGTGGCGTGGCCTTGGTTGTCACGTCTTTGAACTAATTTTACACTTGCTATTAATGCACATCACCGACTAATGTGCTTATTTTTACGTGTTTGCTTCAGTGAGGGCGCTCAGCTGTTTTTGCATTTGCAATTGAAACACTGTCGCTGTCTCAGATTGTTGGATATATAGTATCTTGTATCAACGTTCATCATGTGCAGTGAGTATCATATGTTACTAAAACTACGTGTTCAGCGGTGACGGCCTGGTAAAATGTTCAAATGTGCATGAATGACAGCGACTTTTATTTAGTAAAGTTGAGCTTCTTAGGCGTTTCGGCATTACATCGTTTTAGTGAACAAGCTGGTATAGGCAATGCTCACCTCATAGTCAGGCACCGTGTTTGTTAAGGCTTGTTACCTGTCCTGCTCGCATGTGCACCAGATCAGGTATGAATAAATTGACTACTACGGAATGAATCCTTTGAGGAACAGTTGAAATCACTAGCAACACATTGTATACCTGTTCTATAAATAGGATAGTGGAGCGCCCTTTCTTGTCTACATAGCATTACTGACACATCATTTTTTCCAACTGGTGCGAAGTCGTCGCCTTCTTAACCACTACTAATTGTGTATACATCACTGCAATTGGTGCCGTGGATACCACGGTGTCACCCCTGGCATGATATCGTGTGGCTGTTGGCTGCTCTGTCTTGCTATTTTCTGTATCATGCTCAGAGCTGGCTGCACGTTGCATAGCGGCCGTGCATTTTAAAGCAAATGCCGTATGCTTGTCGTAGCTGTGTAGATAGTGATTGTGGTTGTGATGATGAAAACTACACATCCAAATGACTTTTGTACTTCAGTCTTGGCGCCTTAGATTCTCTTTCGACGTGCCAATATGTTGATGGCACGTAGTCAACCTGCTATGGATCTTTTCTTGGAGCGCCTGTACATAAATACCGAATGTGTCAAACGAAACCATCCATGCAGGATTGTCGATAAATATTACTCACCTTACGCTAGGCATCCAAAGGCTATACCACTCACCATATCTCTCCACAAAATCCACTTCAATTTTATTTCTTTGTTCCAAGGAAATCTGAACATTTTTTCCCATTCGGCACTATTTTCGACATCTGCACAGCCGACTATGATGGTGCAAATTACTAGATTGCAACACAATTGAAAGAAAAGCCCTGTCTACGTCTCCAAAAGCGCGGCCAGCGAAACAGCGTGCCACGGATATCTTTAACTAGGAGCCGATGCAGATGGCAAATCTCATGAGCCTTTGTGGGTTTATGCCTCACCTATTTTATCAAGGAAACACCACCATTTATTTCCCCAAACACAGCAGCCATGCACTTCTTCTTGAAGAAGGTTCACTTGAATTTTTTTGCGCTCATCGGAATGCTTTCACTGTTTGTATTGCACCTTCAGTTCTGGAGTAGATCATGGTAGTGCCAGAGAAATGTCAAAATGGCACCCGTTTATCATTTTGTTTTCATGACCAGTCAGCATTTTAGGAACTGACTGCACGCAGTTTGCAGCACTAGAGTCTCACTCTGTGTCCAACCATGGTATACCATGTGTGCTGTATTGAGTTGACTGCAATATTTTGGGAAATGAATTACTCAGCCCAAAAATTCTGACCCAATGATTTTCCCGAATTATCTGATCCGTTCAGTCAACAAAATCATTGTTTTACACTTGCTTCATTCCCAGTCAGTCTGCATTGTAAATATTGTGCATCATGCTTCTAATTTCCTACACTATTGTAGTGCCTTGCTGTTATGTATTGAAAGTGGTGCTGTACACATTTCTCAATATTCGATGAATTTCCGCTGCACTGCACTGCTCAGAACCCTGAAATTGAATTCTAGCACACACTTCACACTTATCCGAGGCATGCTTACATGGGTGCTTTGCGTAAAAAACTGAAAGCTGGGACCTCATAAGATAGACGGGCACACTAAAGAAATCGTACAACACATATGTGTTGCATCATGAAATTTTAATTGCTTTTTATTCGGGGGCCATTTTGACTTTGAAAAATATAGGCATTGTATTTTATGAGCTGAAATGTACCTCTGGAGTGTCAACATGCCAAAGCAAGCTTCTCAAGTTATAGTCATGCTGACTGTATGTTTGTTACGTTCATGAAGCAGTTAATTTTGTAATGATTTGCATAAATTCATGTGGCTAAATCACTGCATAAACATCAGTCTGCAAATATGATGTGCAACTATTGCATAGTTATAAATTAAGGAGCACATACAGCTGTGGCGGTCAGCAACACAGCAGACAGTATAATATTCAGGTGAATATTCACGGCTACCTATGAAGTAATATATGACTTAGTAAAGTAGTTACTGCCACTCTAGTTTTTAGGTACGTGTTACTGGAAAGTACAGACTTCGTAGTATGTTGTGTTTATCGAAAAATTCTCAGCAAGTGCTCCTGGAGAGTGAATGATAATTCGACAAGGTTTGAAGAGTAGGCCCTTGCTCAGTCATCGGTCAATATTTAACATGGAAGTGGAAGAATCACTGAGAATTAAAAATGCACATCTGTGCATCTACTTAAGCACTTTCTTGAATGCCCATGCATACACGGCTTTATTTCGCATTCACTCGGCAAATAGAAACAGTGAAGATGGTGGTAAAGGAGAAGAGGCTACTTATTTAGCACCTCTTGAAGAAAGTAGGGAGGTGCTTGCTCTGTTAGGAGTGCTTACTGTGAATTTTTTGGCATTTAGAGCATCTCTACTGAGTGGTAATATTTTGGGTTTATATATACACTCCCAAGACCACCCCACCCCTCCAAAAAAAAAAGTCGCAGAAGGCAGTAATTCAAGAAAGAAAAAGAGCCCTGTAAGATGGCTCTGGCAATTAGAAGCTTGTTTGATTCAGCCTCCTCCAGAAAATTTTTACAATGGAACGAGTGGATTGAGCAACAAATAGAGGCTTTGGAGGAAAGGAATGGCAGACTTCAGAACCCCTCTCAGCCATAGGTCGGCAAACTCCCTCACAAGCCGAGTGACTCAAACTTGGATTGGGCCATAAATGAGAATCTGAATGAGCCAAATGTGCAAATTCATTTTGTGATTGAGTGAGCTTCACATTTTTTTTTTGGTCGGCCTGTGCTTTCAACACACCTTCGACAATTTAAAGATAGAATTTTTGGTGAGCCTGTAGTTCGCGCTCTCTTTTTTTTTCATTCATCTATAGTTAACACTGGCCCATCTGCCCTATGTAGGTATGGCCGAAGCTAAAAGGAACATTTTACTTTACGCCTGTATGGTAATCAACAAAACTTTTGGTGTGTTTACGAAACAAATGTGAGTCCAGCTTCTTGTCCCCTCTCATTGTTTTTCAGCATGACATTATATCTCGCCTAGTACCTAGTCTATTGGTGGCCATAATGCATTGATGTTGTGTCTATTTATCACTTTCTTTAGCCCCTGAGCTATGTTGTGAATGTAAGGACTACCCGCGACACACCCGTTACATGCTACGCTTCTCGCTTATTATGTTCACAGAAGTCCTTCATAAATCTCTACCAACACGCTCAGCTGTCCATCACTCTGAGTTGCAAATTTCTATAATGTAGTGAACATTCTTTTTCATGATTTCTTAATACCTATTATCTGTCACCCTTTAGGTTTCAGTCATATCCTCCAGGTCAGGATCCTTCGGCACAAACACTGCAGCTGCTGTTACCACCACCACGGCCTATATTTCACTTCAGCCATTGCTGCATCACAACCAGTATTACACTTTCTGAGCCGCTACCACAGTCCTTCCCAATGATGCCTCACCTTGACAGGGCTTCATATGCTTCCAAAGGAAGCTATCAGGCAAGTGTGTACTGTTAAGAAATTTAGCTTTCAGTAGCATTGATGTTTTCAATGGGCAGATTAATTGACAAGTCTGCCAACTTCATGCTTCTTGAACAGGGTTGAACCTACGTGTGTCTGTCAGTGTAGGGAACCAAGTTTATCTGAATTTCAAAGTAGCTTATTCCTATTTTATTTTGCAATACTGCAGGCCTCTTCTCAGGCCCATGCAGGAATGGGTTGAACTTGAATACACAAAAATGTGAGGAAAATAAATAGACCTTATGTACAAAGCAAGTAAGAGCAATAAATATGCACATTGTACAGTAAGCAAGGTGTTCATATAAGTTCTGAATTCTGTTCATAAATTTGACAGAAGAGGAGTTCACAATATCAGCGGGCAGCATATTCTATTGCGAAATGGTGTGCAGAACTGAATAATATTTGTAAGGGTTATGTTAATAATTCTGTGTATGAAGAAAGCAGGGCAAGCAAAAATTAGAATAAAGTACTTTTTATTGTTTGCTTGATATGAAAGCAGATTCTTTTTCCACGTTTTTCATGTACCGTGCAATCCTGAGCAAGTGCTCCCACTATGGTGAAGGTGATGAGAATCGGAGGGGGGGGGGGGTTCTTGCTCGGTCTTGCATCAAAAATCAAGATTGTGGTGAAAAAGTCGCAAGTGCTTCCAACGAAACTGATACACTTTAATAAATATGCATGAATTCACTATGATTCTGCAACCTCGTTGCGCTTCTAAATAAAGAAAGTGAAGGAAACTGCAGAAATGGCAGGAAGGCGGGGGGGGGGGGGGGGGGAGTGCTTGCTCAGTTGTTCATGCATGTTTTGAATATCTTGAAAGAGAGAGGATGGAACTAGCTTGGTTGGGGGCGCTTGCTTGAGATATTACAGTATTGTCCTCATCCTGCGTATCTTTTTTTAATCAACTGAAACAAGCGACCTGAAAGTAAATGGCCCTTTTGTAGCTTATTGTAGCTTTTGTAGCATTTGTAGCTTATTTTCTTTGTAAATTGACGAAAAGCATGAAGTTTAGCATTCTTTAGCGAAAAGAAAAAGCTGTCCAACTAGTAATGTTTTCGCATTTACCGAACTCAGACACAGTGAAATAGATAAGGTGGCACACTAATAAAATAGGTCAGCACAGAAAAAACTGCAATTTTCATTGCATAAGTAGAGCTCCATCTTCTCGAAATGCCATTTTTCGTTATGTCAGTATGATAATTTTGAAATGGCAAAAGATGTCATGCTGATTGTTTGTGCACATACTCAAGCAACACATGGTGGTGTACTGAACTGAACTTGATCTTTTAGAATAACTTTCATTTGATCTAAAAGAAAGTGTGCAAAATGTCCAAAATCATGTACAGGAGCAAAAAATGCAATTTTTTAAATAAAATAAACCATTCTTTGGTTCGGTGAATAGAACACAAGGCTCTGATCAAATTAGTATAAACTTCTGGTTGCTATCATTATTACATGCTTAAAAATGATTACAATAGGGTAAAAAATACGTGGAAGTCTGGGACTTGCCGGTCTTCTGTAATCGACACAGTGCTCTGAAATAAGGCAGTGTTTACATACACCCGCAGAGCTGTCTTATTCAGTAATGGAAAAGTAGATACATGGTGCAGAAAAGTTATTGTTGCTACCCCTTAATTGGAGGCAGTAACCGGGTAGACTCCAATGGCTGACTTAACAGCCCCCAAAATGCACTGCTAAAGCTTGAACAGTTTAACATCAGGTCCTTTTAGCAGGGGTGCAACAGCTGCGCCAATCGCGCCAATTTGATACAATTCCCGATTGTTGCACCGAGCTGCGCCAAACCCGTGAAATTGTTAAAATTGCACCACGCTGCGCCAAAATGCCCAGCCAGCCTCAATTTTTTTTTTCAGGTGTACTAATTGCGGTGAGCAGTGCAGGCCATGTCGGCCACCTGCAGCTTTGCGCCATCAGTCAAAGCGCGCAGACCCGAAGTAAAGTGCCTAGAATATACCTAAAATAATCTAGCCACCCACCCTATGCTCGTGAGACGTGATCGACCAGATAAAGTAACAACACTGCATGCCTATCGGTCCGCTGACCACAACAGATACGTATCGGCGGGACGGCAGAACTTTAAAACAAAGATGTGTTGGTGTAGCCTCCAACCCTTCGCGGAAAATGTAAGTTCTCTTGCCAGAAACGCGGCTATGGCTTATTAAGGCTCGAACAAGCTCGACGTGCTGCAAATGCCGGCGTTGATTACCTTAGCAGTGGCACATAACAAATTTTGGCTGGAAGCTGAGTCCTTGCCACGGTCTTGGCGATAGATATCTAGTACCGTCGCCGGGGCAACAGGCGTACGCCGTTGTTACTTTATCTGGTCAAACTCGTCTTGCAAGGTAGCCGAAGCGGCACATAGCCCCATGCTGAAAAGGGTGGGTTGGAAGGGGGTGGTGAGTGGTTAGCAAACTTGTTGTCTTTGGTTCTAAAGCTGCTTGAGTCACCTTTGCCGCGCTAGACCGGTGCCCGCAAAAAAGCGTGTTGAGATTTACAAGGGGCTGTTCGCGATACTGGGACACCTCACATTTTGCTCAGTTACTCATGCGTTTGTACACCGTTAAATTCTGAGTACCAGTATAGTTACCGACGTGTAAATAAGCTACTGGAAATCATTTGAAGCAGTGTGTGACATTTATGCTTCTCTACAGAAATAAACTAAATTGTGCGCCAATTTTTTTTTACCACCTCTAGTTCTCGTTTTTACTAATCTTCCAAATTTCAAGCTCACAATATCGGCAGATTGATATTGAAATTCTCAGAGTTTGTCAATTGATTTAACAGGTGCAGTAAATGCTAATATGGACTTTATCATGGGTTCCTTAGAGAGGTGGTTCAAAATACTACCTTCATTGAAGTAGTAGTAAATACTATGCTCACACTACATAATTTAGGTTATGTTGAGTTGTTTATACATGTTTTTCTCTAAATGTAAGCCGCCTTTTTTATAGTGCTCCAAATTCGCTATGTCATGATAAAAATGCATGTTCTTTTTTTCCATAACCATCTCCGAACTTGGAATTTAGTGCTCCAAAAGTAACATTTTGCTGCTCCAAAAATTGCTCTAAATGGTATTTTGGCTGTTGCACCCCTGTTTAAGCATGCCAGCAAATGCCGGTTGGGGTCCAAAGATAAAGTCTGAGCTCAGAGTTTTGTTACAAGCATGAAGCAATGAAGGAAATAGGAGCAAATGGGAATGCTATAGAAAGATTACCACTTAACTCTTCAGATTCAATTTCACAAAACGAAACACTGGTTAAAGTCAATGTCAGTGCTTCTGAGAGTGAGTGGGTTTTTGTGCTGTCGGTAGTCTCAACGAATAGAAAGTGCTGAAAGCACACCACGTAAACAAGCCGTGTAGTAATATTTATCCAAATAGCACGCACCAGCACTCGTAACTGCGCCCTTATGTTCAATGGTAGCAGCTGTTGAAAGTGTCCATATAATTGCCATTGCAATATTTTATTCTAAATGAATGGCTAGTTAAATCACTGGACAACTCAAATGGGTTTAACAATGATTGTGAAACAATCAAGTATTGCTCATCACAAGCATGAAACTCAGGCACTCCAGATTATTCAATGCTTCAAGCAATGATTCCGTCACCAGCCCGACTAGTCCCTCCATGTAGACTGCAGTATTGACCAGGGCCTCCCCTGCTGCAGTCGGTGAATACTTGTTACTCCTCAGTGTCACTGTGTGAGACTCTCTTTCAAAACACCTCTTCAATGACTGCACAGCATCATCTATAAAACCTTCATCATAGACTGACTGACTGATGCCCTAATAAGGTGCTATTAGAAGCTGTTTGGTATGCAAAACATCACACTGCATTGTTTCAAATTTTTTATGGCCAGTGTTTTTCTCGGCAGTGATGTAAGATGACCGATGGTACTACTTAATAATGTAACACTTCTCTGGACAACCGAAGAACTCTTCTATATCATAACACATTGCCTTACCAACTGAACCACTTCTGCATTTACCCTGTCTCTGCGTGCTTATATTGAGCAGCACCCTGCATAGGTTAAAAAGAAATCTGCGAATCATTCACACTCACTCATAAAATATATTTTTTCCTTAAGCCTTACTAGTAGACTCAGACTCGCATTGACTCAGACTCGCGGCTCAATGCAAGTCTGACAAGTCTGGTGAGTCGACTTCCGAGCCCGTTAAAATATGATGATCTTTTCCACACATGGTTTCAATGCTCCTTAATAGCAATATGTTGTATAATTGGTGCTCCAGTTGATGATCTTTTCCACACATGGTTTCAATGCTCCTTAACAGTAATGTGTTGCATAATTGGTGCTGCAGTTACAACCTTTTAATCTCAGACCTTTATATAGTGACTGCGACCCAGTAAGGTAATCTCTATTCAAAGAGATGGCACCTCAGATACTTTATGAGAATGTCCCGGGAAGAAATTCACAGGAGGGCATGTCAAAGAACCTCGACTCCCCCCCCCCCCTACTTGTAGTTCTGGCCTCTCAGCTATAAATATTGAGTCGGTGCACAAATGCTTGTGCATTGAGATATGTGTGAGCTGTGAAAATTGAGAGCTCAAGGCGCAAATCCATGTGGAGGGAGGCCGCTGCACTGCCACGAGACACTGCAAGGTGCCAGCTGGAGCACCTATTATGCAATATATTGCTTTTATGGAGCACTGAAACTATAGGTGAAAAAGATAATCATATTTTAATGGACTCGTAAGTTGACTCACCAGACTTCGTCATTAGTCACTAACAACACAAAAACCCTTCACTCTTGGGAGCACTCACATTTGCTTTAACCAGCGTTTTGTTTTGTAGAGTTAAGTGAGATTGAATCCAAAAGAGGTAACTGCTAATATCGATTCTCAATTGCTATAATTCTTGAACAAGGGTGCCAATAGTTGCCATTTGCACCCTGGTTCGAGGAATATTGACATGACTCATCCATGCATAGCAAAATAAAGGCAAAGGCTTGAAATGAATAAGTTTCTTGCATGCTTTTCTCATAGCACTGTAGCGGCTTCCACATGACATTGTGTCCTGAGTTCTCATTTTTTCGGGGGGCTTTTGCACCAGCATTTGGTGTGAAGCATGCTGGCTATTGCGCGGTGCCTTCTTTCAGAGGAGGGTGCAGGAGCATGCATGCTTCAGAGAAACAGCTATTGATAGCTCGTGTAGCTGCAAAGGGCTCATTAGGGGCTGTGCTTGGGCGCTTCTTTTTTAATGCTGTTTAAGTGCTCATTTGTGTCAGCTGTGGTTGCATGCTTGTGTGGAATCACCTTATTTTATAGCTGACTTAATTATAAATTTTTTTTGCTTTTCGAGGGGCAGCACCCAGTGATGGGACTGCCGCTTACAGTTCTGGTCCTCATAAACAACAAAGTAGGCAGCTGTGCTTTTTTTTTGAAAATTTTTGTTTTGTTTGCTGTTGATGCATTAATACTAATCTCTACCAGTTCCACGACATTCCTCATGCATGCCATTTACACTCCTGCTGCTTGCACTTATCTTTTTTATATCCATGTACTGTATTTGCTCACATAATAATTGCATTTTCTTCATTTTTGAATAGTTTACTGATTTAAAGGTGTGGTTTGTACAGTGGGTAAAGTTTTGGAACAGGTCGACTAAATTTAAAACTGGAAGCTGGAATTGTGATGACTACGTTGTGCCATAACAAAACCATATCAGGTTGAAGAGTTCCTACCTTCATGTTACAGGCACATGTTCGCATTGCCTTGTAATGAAGAAGCCCTGAAAAGCCTTTCCAAGTAATCATCAAATGTCTTCATTAGAGAAACTTATTCATCCCAAATCGACTGTTGGAAAAAATTTTGCAATCTGCGAAGTACTAGCGGAGCTACAGGAATTCGTCACATGCTTTACGTACTTTCTTTTACCTTTCGTTCGAGTGAGCTCACTCAAAGCCACGCGGGAGGGGATGACTGGGGGACAAGAAGCTATGCCTTTTTATCAACGTGCGTTCTAAACTTGAGCTCTTTTATTTTTATCCCCCCCCCTTTTTTTTCTTCAAACATGGGGCTTCTTTTCAGTGTAATCACGAACAGGTGCAGGGGCATGTGGCAGCCTCCGGTTTCGGTTGTACACATTGCACTTGAAGCGCAGTCAGTTGAATTCGGAGCCTTATTTGTTCAGGAGAAACAGCGTTTTTCAGGTGACTGATAATAAATTATGAATAACAAGCTGCGTGTTGCCCTATTATGTCTGTCTCACATGCTCTCAGGTGCCTCGACTACCCTCGGCAGCATTTTCTGACCATGCCCGAAAAGGGTTGCTGGGCGACTTAAATTGCTTCATGGAGAGTGTTGTGTATACTATACTGAATTTGTGAAAGAAATGCCCATTTTAGTATGCCTAATTCCTGTATATCTGCCATCTGCTACACTTTATAAGAACAATTTGAAAACGATTTAAGTGATGACAGTAGATGACCGGGGCCCTTAAATTGCTGGACATTAAATGTTACCGTCAAGGCATTTGAAAAACAGGAGGAAAAGCTCTCTCTGGTGCAAGTGTGCCCTTAATTGGCTATGCTTTATATGGTTTTGCCTGCTTCAACATCTTCAAAGTGCTTGAAGAACAAGGAGAATAATTCTCTGTGGCACAAGTGTCCGATAAAATGCTCAACTATTTCTGATTTTCCCACTTCTCTTGAACTTTATTGTTATAGTATGTGTGCCAAAGTGAATTCTAATATTGAAGTGTGTGTGCAAATTGAATATTTTTCTGAAATTTCTTGTATACTTCTAGAATTTTTTTCAAATACTTCATGTGAAATTCTATAAAAAAGTTGGAGAGGCTTCCAATGTTTATTCTTATGAGATGAAAGTCTTCCTTTTGGCAAAATTGATAAGTGTTGGTAAGGTGGCATTTCGTAGTTGCCTTATAAAGAATAAGGCACTGCACAATTGAATTTATGTATGCACGAATGTGTTTATATGCACGATTTCATGCAGCCGAAGAGTTGATCAAATTTCAGGTCAAAAACCACTATAAATAAGCCCTTGTCTCTGCCACACCTATCATCTCCTTGTTAGGATCAACCTTTTCTAGAGTCAGTACATTTGTGACCGTAGCAGAGCCAGAAAGGCAGCTTTCACGTAATACGAGTGTGATGAGGTGAAACATATTAAAAATTTGGAGGGTCCCTATCAGTCAGACATTGACTTTGTTTTGTCTCTGGTAAGTTATAATAGTTCAAATAGCAAAATTTGCAGTACAAATTGAATCGAATAGCAAACATTATTCAAAAGATATTCAAAAATATGAATATTTGTGTACCCCTACTTATTGTTTACTTCACATTTTTCACCCCATTTTTCGTTCTCAGTAGAAAAGACATGTGCCCTTCTAAATGCTGTGCTAAGACCACAGATCACAACTCATGCACGTGCCTCGCATATTCTTCTGTGAGACCTTCTATTTACCTGTTTGAATTCAAAATTGTGGAACCTCTTGGATCAGTTTTCACTATTGAAACTTTGTTCTTTGAAGTAGTTGTGCTAGTAAGTTTTAAGTTTTAAAGCAATAATTTGAGAGTGAGTGTAACGATGTTAACTCCCACACCAGAAAAAACGATCACAGAGACATTTTTCTCCTGCAGGTTCATTTGAGAGGCAGAAGAAGGAGCAGTGGGCGAGGCTGCGGTCGTGATGCAAGGAGGCCACAAAGCTCCTGTGGAGTGTCCTTCAGCTTCAGAACAAGAGCCTCATAGTAGCCCCGTGTTGGAGTATTTGTGCATCAAGAGGACAAACAGGTGCCCCTGAACGGGGCCCTGACAGTGAGAAATTTGGAGGTTGTGGCTAGTGAATATTGCTTAAAGAGGTACTGACGCAAATTTTTGTCTTGCAATATTAACATTGTTGACAGCCTATTAGTCACAATGTGGCGGATTGCTTGCTGCAGCATGGGACAGATGGACAATTGCTGTCTGTTTATTACAGACTAGTTTTATCTTGGCACAGCTCTGAGAACACGAGCCACGGAATGCAACAAATATATGCCAGCTAGTGTGCTAAATGGTACACATAAACGGGGCTTCCAGGTGTAAGCACTTGCACAGCAGGTCTATCAATAGTGAAAGTGGGCGGTGACAACCGACACAGTAATCAAGCCGCTGGGGCAAACAGCTCCCGCTCGGCGCTTCTGGCTTAAGAGATGGTCCACTATGGCGTATTGTTCTTCTTCCTCCTTACACACAGAACACTGACGCACTTCCGTGCTGCCTGCGTTATGTGCTCACATTCTTTTGCTGCTGCATATGCAGCACAATGTCGTTGTCGTCAAGTTGATCGTTCTCGTTTGGGTGCAAAGATTTTCTTGGGGCATCCTCACGTTCCACATGTTTACATTAGGCATGGACACAGCAGTCACTGAATAGTAGCCTGCTAGCACAAGTGTGGCCAAAAGGTAACAACGACTATGATGTCAATAATGTAGCTGTGCCAACTCTGAGCTCGGCAACAATGGTGGCACCTGGAAGTTGGGACTCAGCTTCAGGTCACTTTCAGTGATTCAATGATGCGAGATGCGGCATATAGCACTGGTTCAGGCACGCAAACTTTAATATTCATATAATTGGCCATCTGAGCTATAATTGTTCATCCAATTTGTAGATATACGCATGTTCAAGGGAATCGATGTCGTAGGCTATATTAGCCACAAAATTTTGTGTCAGTACTCTTTATGGTATTTTGCTTTATGTTTTAACTTACAGTTAAACAAATAACTAAAGTATTTAGTAAGTGCTACATGTGTTTGCCCAGTACTAAGCAAATGGTTTTGCAAAATTTGTGAATCGGCCAGCAGATATGCATGCACCTAGCAGGCTGAGAAGGATAAACACACTTCCTTGCAAAATGTTTGATCATATAAATAAATTCGAGGATGCAAAAATATTTGTCTTGTTTTTCTCAAATGTCCCGACACTACACTACATACAACACTTCCACCCCTTTAATCAACTGCACTTTCGAAGCACCATTAAATTGCCCATTGTGGCATATTCATATTTTTTACACTTTATAAACTGGCATAGCCTTATTACCATGCTTAGGCAAACATTACTTATGACCCTTACTACTTGCCCAAAGTAACCGGGGTTGTTCTGCGGAAGGACTTGTTTTTGGGCTAGTTTATGCTTGCTTAAAATTATATGGTGTGTGGTTTTGTGTGACTGTTCTCTCTTTTTTGCACTATATTATGATTTTCAGCAGGACCGGAGAATTCCTCGGACCCCTATCACCTATATTACCCACAAACCCCTTAACTCCTGTATGGCCCATATACCCCTGTATGCCCCATAAGCCCTGTATCCCCCATATGGCCCGTAATCCCTGTATCCCCCATATGGCCCATAATCCCCGTATCCAATAACATCGTATGATACGGGTCCTATTTGTACAGGATTTTTCAGTAGGGACGTATGTGTTGTTGAATTCGGAAGGCTTCGTCCTGCCTTCCCGCCGTACAGGCGCTGCCAGAGACGATCTTCACCGCCCAAACTCAGGGGTCAAGAGGAAGGGCGCCATCACAAAGCCGACTGGAAGCGAAAGGGGTTTCACCCGCACCATTCCTACGGTAGCCTTCGTGTGACCAGCTCCGATCTTTCCTTGTTTTTATTCTACCTCTTTCTTTCCTTTTTACTTTCTAGTCATCTTGAATAAACCAGTCCTAAAACTGTCACCAACGAGTCGATTCGCTTCATTTCAAGGCTCCTCCGTCCGTGGCCTAGCCGCCCTGCTATAGCTACCATGCAGCAAAGAATCGGCTTTCCTATTAGAGTCAGCCGACGAAGCTTAGAGCGCAAGTAAACATATACACGTGTATTGTATATCAAATGGCTAATTGAACTGCGTATGGCGAGAAAGAAATAAAAGAGAGAGAGAGAGGACCTTTGCTGCGGAATAACGCCTTAGCACGGCACGCACAGAAAGTGGTCGTGAGTATTGTCAAACTGTTGATACCATCTGGAAATATTGATTCCGGAGACCCCAGGTCACTATGCACTCTTTTTTGTTTCAATCCACGTGCATTACGAATGCAAAAGAAGTAGGCAGCTGCTTACGCTCGCAAGCCGCTTGTCCCGAAACTAAAAATCCAGTGCAAACCAGTTCTGCACTATCCTTCAAGTTTGTAGAAAAAGAGCTTTTTTTGTTTAAAATATTGAAAGAGTTCTCTTGCAGCTTAGTGCTACTCAGGTTGTCAGATTCCTCTTATATCTAGTGTAGCTTGGTTTATTGTCGGATTTGCCCACCACGGCTGCATTTCATTCGGTGCTTTATCAGTGTTCAGCCTACAGTGATTTCTCGAGTCGAGAAGGTAGCTCGCACAACCTTTTACACGCATTACGCACATGCACATATGTTAGCTGTGTGAAGGTGTATGACTGTGTTCCGGCACGTACGCTCGACCCCTCTGATTCCGTGTTGCAAGTCCCGCTCGTGCAAAACACCCGGTGTTTCCTTTCTCCGATTCCCAAACAATGCTGAGCTGTATGACGATCGACAAACGAATATAGCGATAGACATCCTCATCATCAACGACAAGTCTGCATCAATACACTTGCGCGATAAAGACTACGTACGTGCGTTCCACATGAGAAAACTTATTCCTGACTTCGCACCTAATATTTTCGAGGGCCATTCTTTCTACTTTATTTTCAAGCAAATAGATGCGTCGCAAATATCCTGCGCCACGAGCTTCGCCTCTACGCCAAACAGAAAGAATGTGAAAAGCGGAGACCAACGAAGCCGATCTGGATATTGCAACTTCACAAGACACTTTAACTGAACAAGAAGCAGTAAATGTTTGCACGCAAGCAATAAACAGCGGCGCTCATCGCATGGATCAATGCCAGATTATGAAAGGATGATTGAGCTCCCAAGAGTCGAACTATCATGCGAAATGCGAGAAGGTGAAGCAATTACTGAAAGAAGAGAAGAAGGCGTCCCAATAATATCGCCAAGGCAAGCACTACACATGTGCAACAGATGCACAAAGTTGCAATAGATGCACAGAAAAGAGAAAGAGGGGACCTGTTTATTTTGCATCAAATAGAATGTGACGAAAGAAAGCGTTCAGCGTACCCAGACGAACTTGTAATGGGCGTGCGATATGGCGCTTTTTGTCACAAAAAGGCTACAATCGTGCGCACACGTCGAGGCTTGTGGCACTGCCAGCAAAGTGCACTTTTCGGAGGCATATAGGTCTAAGCCCAGCATCATGAGGTGTGAGCAATGCCATAAACAGTTTTTGCATCTTCAACGATTAGGCAACTTGTTTTTCAACGCATGGTGAGTGGAGCAGCGCGCCCTAACTTGTGTGCCGGCGTCGCGCACACTGCACGGTGCGTTGGAGGAAGGTCAGGGTAGCAGCGCTCCCCTCAAAAGAGCGGCAAGAGGCATGTACTACACCGACTGCAAAGACCGTAAGAAGCGAGCGTGCAGGTGCAGTCTAGCCCTGCCGTGTCTTAGGATGCAGCAGAGTCTCATTGACTTCTTGGCTATGATGACACAAGAGCCCGTGGCCGGCAGTTTAGTGTTTCGATCAGAATTTTAAAATATCCTAGAGGGCATTCTTCTGCGATGCCCGTAGATAAGTAGGAAAACCTGCACAAAACCAGCCACGTTAGTGAGCAACTTGTCGCTCATCGTCTGTACTGACGGCTAAATGCGTGTGTCGGGTGTGCGTAATCTAAGACACTACCTGGTTGCGCAGTAAACTGTGCAAGAGAGTTTGACTTTACACAACACAAACTGCAACGACAGGTGGCGCTGCAAGTCTTTCAAACTTCAGATATTAACGTCTATTGAGTGTAAATGACAATAAATACATGAGAGTACACTCACGAGCTGTCTCAGCGCTCTACTAAAAGGAATACGTTCGGCCCTGCAGTTATAGTTGTAACCCCTAAACTTCAAGTATTTTACTGTGTGAGTAACAGGCCCCGTGTGAGCTATATCATAGCTCACAGAATACTACAATTATTAATTGTATTCTTGTTTCGGAAGCAGCAAAGAAAATACATTTTTGTACCAACATGTCTGTTTTCAGTCACCGACCTCAACTACTCCCCACTCTCTGTTTTCCAACAAGTGCCCTTGGAGCCCTAATGTTCAATGTATCAGACAACGTGCTGCGGCCAAGTAACTACATAAACTGAAAAACTGCATGACACTTTTCGCCCTGCTTTCACAAAAGCCGGGTCTTAAAGTTTAACATACATAGATGACTTCAGATTCAATCTGGGTATCGGGAAGATTTAAAACCTGCAAAAAGTGCGAGTAAAGTGTGGAACTGGGCTTGTTGGTAATTTATTATTACACTTCTCCACGCAAAAGTTTCAGACCTGAACACAAGAGATGAGGACGAGCGCAGACTTTCAAGTGATTTATTATTACTAAGACGCGCATATAGATGTCTCAGAGAAGAAGATCACTTGCTTTAGCGAAAAACAAAGAAATACCCCACAACAGAAATAGGCCAAAAGACTGCCAGACTGCACCGTGAGCAGGTGCAAGATGAAGCACCGTAAAAAATTTGTTGAGTGTGCAACAGAGATTGTGTATGCTTTACCTTTGTCTTCTGGACTAGAGTACATAGGTCAGTTAGGCAGGTGCCCTAATGTAAGACTTCAAGAACCTCGCCAGAAAGTAAGAAGTGCAGCACGGAACGGTTTTTTGACCGCTCATTGTTCCTAATGTTAGTACCTGCCATTTTTCGAAAAGGCAAGAGTTCTTGCGTCCCACCCTAACAAATGCACAAGACATATAATCGAAGCTGCAGCAATCGCTCGAGGCAGCTGCATTAGCAAACCATCTATAGCTTTACCTGAAAGAGAATTCACTTATTCAAATTTGGCACGCAAAAGTCCTGGGTGAGCACGTGGTTACTTGCCGTCTCTCTCGTTTTTTTTGTTTTTTGTGGTGTTTTTTTGTTTTTTACTGCAGCAAAAGATCTTATCTTCTTTTCTGTAACATATATATGTGTGTCTTTAAAGTATAAATTTGTTGAAGTTCGGTGCTTGTCCACTTCTCTTGTGTTTGTTGTCTCAAATTTCAGCACTGAGAAGTTCAACGACGAACTGCGATACTGCATTCTCACAAAGAGCCCTCTTCGAGAACGTTATAAAGCTTCCAGAGGACGAGAATGTGTATAACAGCTCAAAATTCACAGCAGTATTTATCTCACAGGGACCACTCGTTACTTTGCACTGGCGTATTATGATTTCAAGGGGACACCCCTTCCCCGAAATTTTCGAATTTAGCTTGCCAAAATAGTATAGGCACTCATATGTGTTCACTTTAAAAAGGATACAAGGGTTCAACCGTACTTTAGAAGGGCTGAAACCTCCTCTCCTTTGCAAAGTGATCACATATATGCAAAAAATTAGGAGCTATGGACACCTAAATATTATTTTCTCTCCGTCTACAAAGCTTATCCACGGAGCTAGCTGAGGAACCCTATTCATTGTGTACAGTTCTTATAAAAAGCGCCTGCATATTCTATGCAGGTCCTGGCTTTGTGAATGCCATTCACGGCTTCAACAGTTTTGGTCTAATTAGCTTTGCCGTCCTGCTTGGCCTTGTCCTGGGAGAGCGCTGCGGTGACGACGATATTATATTCGACATTCTTGAGGGCTTCGCAAGCGCGCTCCTGAGGATCAGTCAACTACTGGCATGGTTCGTACATGAAATCAGTCTGCGTAATCAATAACGTGAACGCACTTCAGGTCTTGACAATTCAAGCGATGAAATTGCGTCTTTTGCAGCCTTTACTGCAGAAGTATACTTCCCGTTAACGCAACAGCACAGGTCGTATTGATAAGAGCATGTGTAGTACTGCCTTTCTACAACCGTTGTAATACTTTTCTCGATTTGTGCGTATGCTCATGCCCGGCCTGTGTCGTGGCGTCATAGCCTTGTATTTCGTTAACTCGGAAGCGCTGACAAAGGAGAGGACTTTAGAGAGACGGGTGAACGGGAAGAGGGTCACAGCAAACACATTTTATCAAAAAAGCACTGCAAACAAGCACTGAAAACTCAAAATAAATATATGAATGCAAAACCCTTTGCAAAGATTTTTAACCTGTCAACCTAAAAATGCTACGACTACGTTAACTGTTCATATAAAATAATGAGCTCGCCGCAATAGCGTGTCAGTCGCACCCGACAAAGGGACGTCCTTATTTCAGTGAGTCACACAACGTATAGGTCAACCCTGCTTTGCGCGTCGCACGTGCCAGCTTAAGTGCACATCGAGCTAGTACACTTAGCCGCGAGTGTTATTTGTGTGGTTTCACCCGAGCAAGTTTATAATCACTTGCTGTAAAGTACAATTTATTTATTTATTTATTTCACAATACTGCAGGCCAATGTGCTGGCTTAAGCAGGAGTGGATGCATCAAAACGTAATTGTAGAAAACAACAGACAACAATACAAAAGAAACAAAAGGTTAAGAAAGAAGGTGACGCTCAAGGTCACCAAGAAACTTATTAGAATGAAAGATGTCACACGGCAAACAATTCCAGTCATCGACAGTTCTAGGAAAAAAACTATATTTAAAAGCATTTGATCGGGCAAAAAGTGGGGTTAGAGCATGTTCGTGACCATGACGAGTACGTCGTACTGAGAGCGGTAATTGCCGGCAAATGCATTCCCCAACTTTACTTTGCTGCGATTAGCCTCGTTACCAATGGCTTGCACAGAAATAGGCTGTAACCTAAAGCGGTGGTGGTGAAACATTTATTAACCATTAAATGGTTACTGAGAGGTGATTGGGTTGGGGCCTTATTGGCCTCCAACCCTCGAAGCACTAGGTGAAATCCCGATTCCGGAGCTCCATAGGCAAGCAACGCTGCCCGCGCTCGTTGAACCAGGGCCTTTTGGGCCTTCAGGTCTTGACAGCCGAGCAGGGCCACCTCCCAGTCCTCTCTCGTGGGGTTGGGGTTGGGGGAATACATGGATTAAACTGGCACGCCCATACGATGTGGAAGGTGTCAGCCACCTCACCATAGAACTGGCACGTGCTATCAAAGGATGATTTGAATTGTTTTAGCACCGCCGGGCACAGTACAGTATTGGTAAACAGTTTGAAAAGGAGGCGCTCGTTAGCGCGATGCAGTCTCTTACAAGGGTCTGGATAGCGCCGGTGCTCCTCCTTGTAGTAACTGGTAATATCTTTGAATTAAAGGGCCGAGTTGTCTGATTGGCAGCAGGCTTCCAAAGACAGAGAGATAGCCCGGAAAGAAAGTGCGCGGGCGGCCTGATCGTTCTGTTCGTTACCCCTGAGTCCTTGCTGACCGGGTGCCCAAACCAGATTTCTTGGAGTTGAATTAACGTATCGGCCGCTAGGTTCCAGTATGCGCTGAGTAAGCGGTGAAGCCCACCATAGCTGATAGTTCCGACAGGCCCCTCGTGAGTCGGTGATGATATGCTTAGAATAGGGATAGGTGAGAGCCAGAGCGATGGCAATCTCCTCCGCGTGTGTTGCGCTGTAGGCTTTGAAAGTGAGCCCCTTTACGGTGTTTGTGTTGTGTATGACTGCGGCCGTATACCACTCCTCATGGTGCGGGCCGGCCACGTCTACGTAGCACACGTGTTCCTCTTGACCAAGGTGTCGCTGCAATGCTTTCGCGCGCGCCTGGCGGCGATCATTGTGGTTTTCTTTGAACATGTTGCGGGGAAGGGGTTGGACCCGGAGGGCACGTCGTTAAGGTTCTGTTCCTCTCACCCTTTCCTCAATATATTAATCGTGTTTGATGTGTATTCGGTCCAAGAGGTGGCGACCGGAATGGGTCCGTGCAAGGCGCGTGTATTGGTTAACGAGGTGGGCTTCCCGTAGTTCCTGGTAGGTATTCACCAGGCCTAGGGCCAGAAGTCTCTAGTTGGACGTGGTGATAGGGACGTCGAGAGCCCGCTTGATAACTTTACGGTGGATGACATCGATTTGATCATCCTCGTGTTTGCGTAGGTGCAAGTAGAAAGTCGAGTAAAGTATTCTACTCGTTACGAAAGCATGGGCAAGCCGCATTGCATCCCTGCTTCGCAATACGCCCCGCTTGTTGGAGACCCGTTGGACCATACGGCCAATCTGGTCTCCCACCGTGGAAAGTTTGACTAACAGGGAGTTTTAGTGCTGGGTACGCACTCTCTTGGGGCGTTGCGGTCTTGGGAGCGCGCGGCGTTGTGTGCCCAACCCATACCCAACCGGAATGCCTTTTAGTTGGCGCCACGGTGGCACGCACGCAAACGCAACCCGCCCGAAGTTCACGCGCGCTCGCAGAGCCATAGCATCTTGTCGCGTAAGTATTATTTAGGTCTTTTTATGATTTAAAATGTTAAACTAAACATACATAGTGATCAGGACACTTTTTTATTGTATACAGTGATCTGATATACGCAAAAAAAGTGAAAAATACAAGGTTACTGTAACGACAGTGTCGACTTCTTGTGACACTTCGTGCAACCGCAGTCATGACCATGTTAGCTTACGCGTAATGTTTTTGAGGTGAAAACGAATAAAAAGGTTACTCATTTGTAATATTGTCGCTGCGCAGTTTTCGCACCAGATGTACAATGCACAATGTTTCTGCAATAACAAAGTTGTGGTCTGTTTCACTATGGCCGCGCTAGATGGCGCCACCTATTCAGCTGGTCGGGGGCTGGCTTATGCCTTTTAGTTGCTATGTTCCAGGTCATTTTAGCTTTGGAAATCTGGCTGAAACCGTGTGATCGCTATAAGTGCTCGCACTTTAGCTTATTTTAACTCGACAGCTAGAGAATCCGCTGTGCGGATACCGTGAGTTCTTGCGAAGGTGGACCGCGCGGACGCATGGCTTCATCGCCCCAGTGATCTTGCGACGCATCTGTTTGGGGTTTCGCGCATGCGCAATACCGCCGCCTCAACGTCCTGCGTACGCAAGCCGCTTGGGTACCCAGCACTAAAACTCCCTATTCTGGTGTCGGTCTTGCGTTAGTGGTGTATGAAGAGGCCAAGGACGCGGATCTCCTTGGCCTCACGGATCGGTCGCGAGGGAAGACTGATATGAAGTCTAGTTGTGTCTTAAGAGGAAGGACGTACGTGCACAAATTCTGACTTAGCCGGGGCACACAAGAGTCTGCACTAAGTTGCGTAGTCATCGACTAGAGTCGCTGCTGCTTGCAGGCATGACTCCATGTGACCCAGGTTACCTTGCGTGGCCCAGATCGTGATATCATCCGCGTAAAAACCGTGATGTATCCTTGGTAGAGAAGCCAATTTGGGGGGAAGACTAAGCATGGCTATAATAAATATGAGGGGATAGAGGACCGCGCCTTGAGGAGTTCCCCTCTGGCCGATGACGTAAGGCCCATGTTCCTTACCTTGCATGCACATGTAGGCTTGACGGTCTGT
The DNA here is from genome assembly GCF_043290135.1 of Rhipicephalus microplus. Classification (NCBI taxonomy): domain Eukaryota; kingdom Metazoa; phylum Arthropoda; class Arachnida; order Ixodida; family Ixodidae; genus Rhipicephalus; species Rhipicephalus microplus. The sequence continues at coordinate 41,743,562 of NC_134700.1, forward strand.
AAGAAACTGTCTAACATAATCGAATGTTATATAACCACAGTTGGTCTGACTGAGGAGGTCAAGGATTACCTCATGCTTCACGTTGTCAAATACCTCTTTCAGATCCAAGGCCAGAACTACCTTGTCATTGTGGGGGCATTCAACAGGATCTAATATGTCATGGTGGAGCTGAAGAAGTATATCCTGGACTGACTTCTGAGGGCGGAAACCAAATATGGTGTTTGCAAAAGTGTGCTGTGTTTCTAGAAACTCGGAGGGTCTGTCGCGCACCAAATGAGCTCTGGATCTCCCGGTGGCCACTTCCAACGCCAAACTGAGGGCGTTAGGTGTGCTCAACTCCTACCAGGAGTCGCGGGAGGCCCACCTTATGAATCAATATATGCGGCTCGTGCAGACGGCTCCCGGGCGTCGCCTGCTGAAGCGCTTACATATACAGCACACTTGCACTGCAGAGGAGGCGGAGCGTATTCGGGAACTGTGGCGGCATATGCTCTCGGTCTCTCCACTCCCCAGTAACATGGATAAGCACACGCACGAAAGCAGAAGACAGGCGCGGGCTCGGACGCTTGAGAGGCAACACGGCTCCCGACCTGGTGTATTCTACGTAGATATAGCAGGGCCTTCACCCACGGAATTTTACACGGCCTGTGTAGTTCACCGGAAAAAGCATGTCAATGGGCTCTCGTTCCGAGCACAAAATGCAGAACGCGCGGAGGAAGTCGCGATAGCGCTTTCTGCTGTGGACCCCAACTCTAAAGTTATCATCACGGACTCCCGGAAAGCATGTGCTCATTACTTGACAGGAGGGATATCCCCTCTAGCCAGCCAAATCCTAAAACGGGCTCTCGCTGATCCAGCCCCGAAACGCATCGTATGGGCTCCTGGCCATCAAGGCTTACGAAGTAATGAGGCCGCTGACGCGGCCGCCGGAGCGCTTACCCACCGGGCTCCTCACCTTGGCTCTTATGACTCGGAGGCCAATACACCACTGCTGCGGTTCCAAGAAATTCTGACCTATTATCGCGACACTCACCACCTTTACCCAGCTCCTGCAAAGGGGATGAGTAAGGCGGAAGAGCGAACTCTAAGGCGCCTGCAGACAGGTACTCTACTCTGTCATGCAATCCTAAAACATTTCGTTGCGAACACAGATGGGCGGTGCCCACACTGTGGGGAGACGTGTGATATCTTCCACATGTTATGGGCATGTCCGAAAAATCCCCGCCTACTCCCTTTCCCTACCCCTTCCTGAGAGGCATGGGAGACTGCCCTCCTCAAGTGCTCATCACTAGAGCCTCAACGGGCTCTGGTGAGACGGGCGCGAGTAGGGGCCTCGTCATGCGGTGTCCCGGACTAAGGACGCCGACCATGTAGCGGGGTCATGCTTTGGCCCCGTACCTCTCTCTTTTATATTAAATGTTTTTCATCTGTCGCGCAGCATCGTTTCCATCAGCTTGCCGACTGAAGACGTGAGGGAGATGGCGTGAAGGTTCTTCACGTCGATAGGTTTACCTGCCTTCGGGATGAAGGTCACGAGAGCTGATTTCCGTTCAAGAGAGAGAGGAGTTTCTCCATCCTAAATGCTAATGATGTATTTGAGGAGCGTGGCGTAGGCTGTGTCGGGAAGATTGGCCAACAGTTTTACCGTAACTTGGTCACGCCCAGGTGCAGTGCCACGCTTTATCTTGCGTAAGGCCGCCTGGAGGTCGTGAAGCTGAACGGGGTGTCCAACTGCGTGTTATTTTTGCCTGCGTAAGAGTATGCGGCGGTCCGGGAGTCCTTGGTAGTGCACAGGTATTGGTCCCTGAGTGTGTGTGCCAGCTGTGTTGTCGTTCCTGTAATGTTCAGCATGACCTTATGTAAGTCACGTAGAGTTTCCGTGCGTGTTTGTGATGGATCAATAAGAGCGCGAAATAGGCACCACGTGTTGTGACCAGACATCTGGCGCGCAGCCGTGTTGCACCTGTCCACCCGGTTAGTGTCGGCTAGCTAAGCAGCATATTCCACAGCTTGCTGCGTGAGTTCTAGGGGGCGTTTCTTGAGGCGTCTGTTGTGTTTCTGTTTTTCCATCGTTTGATGAGGCTGTGGCGGGCCCGCCAAAGATGGAAAAGGTGGTTGTCCATGTCCGTTTGAGTTTCCGTGAGCTGTATCAGCCGTTCGTGTTGTTTCAGTGTAGACGTCAGTGATTTAGAGCAGATGTCGTATAACCGACTGGAGAGGGTCTACGATAGGTAGAGAGGTGCGGAAAATTGTCCAGTCTGGGATATGAGCTTGTGTAAGTGGGCGTTTCAAGAGACGCATGCACACTATTGTGTTTAGTACACAATGATCACTACCGAGAATGTTCTGTGTGTTCAGCCAGTCGGCATGTCGTATGTTGCGTGTAATTGTGAGGTCCGGGCAAGTATCTCAATGAACATAGTTGCTTACACGTGTTGGGCTGGCGGGATCAGTGTGGAGGGTGAGTCCAAGTGTAAAAAGAAGTTCCGCAAGCTTCCTTTCACGCGTGACCTCTCGCAGGTAACCCCATAACCTGTTTGGGGCATTGAAGTTGCCGACGATGAGGAGGGGGTCCCTTCCTGCCACCTGCGTAACTTGTGTTAAAGTTTTGCTGAACGTGACGTTCGTAAGCTTAGGGGACAGTAAATGTTTAAAATATGAACAGGTGGGTCAGATCGCCTTATGGGCAGCACCAACACCATCGTGAATGGGAAAGACCGTGTGGTGGGGAGTGTGACTTCCTGGGTGGTATATTGCTTGTGAATAAGTATACATGTCTCCGGTTTGTGTTGAAAGGTAGTGTAGTTTGTGAGTTTGACGTTCGTGCCGGGTTTCTGAAGGGCAACCACGGCAACAAGGAACTCAAAGGTCTCTAGGTAGAGGTGAAAATTAGCTTGCTTCTTGTGGTTCTTGAGACCTCTGCAGTTCAACTGTGTTAGTAACAACGGCTGAGTTGCTCTGGCTCGCGACCTAGGGTTGGGGGATATGTTCTGAGATGGAAGGTGGGGTTGTGTTGTTAAGATTACTCAGTTCACTAGCACCCTGTGCTGACGTTCTGGAGTCTTCAGAAAAGTAAGACTCATCTGGAGTCACTCTATTAAATTGTGAGGGGCGATTAACGTTTCTAAAGGGCCCTACGTGCTTAAGGACGAGTGGATTGTCTTGTATCCACTTTTGCATATTGTGAGTTACAGTTTGTGTCACCTGTGCGATGACAGTTTCCATCTGACGCGCGATGGTGTCGTGGATAATTTTGGGGAGGTCAGCCAATTGTGTTTCTATTGCATTCACCTGGGTTTCCAGGGCCGCGACGCGACTGTCTACAGAAGTAGGAATCTCCCTGTCTGTTCTATTTTGCTCTTCGTTGCTCAACGTGGGCTGAGTAGTGGGATTGATTCTGAGCGAGTCAAGTTCACTGGCTAGTCTTTTGTTCTGAGATCGCAAAAGGGCGAGCTCGTGCCTGAGTTTTTCTGTTTCGGTAGTGCTTGTGGGAGAAGAAGGTGGAGGGGAGGGAGAGTAGGTAATCTCCGCCCAATCGTCTACCTTGGGTTGGTTGCGTGCAGCGTTGCCAGATGGAGCGCCGAGAGCTGGAAAGTCCGCCGCGCCACGTGGTAGCATTGCCGTTGTTGCTTTTCCAGGGGTTGGCGCTTCGGTTTTGTTGGGGTCCGGTTTTGTTGTTGTGATGAATTTTTCGGTGCATTCGTGGGAGCTGGTGAGGTGCGGACCCCCGCAAACTGTGCACGTTGTGTTGCATTCGGGGGGGGGGGAGATCCCCTCAGGACCAGCGCCCACGTTTGGGCCACAAAGGCTGCATATTTCGGTGACCGGGTTGTGACAGATATCCGCCCGGTGTCCCAGTGCGCCACAGCGGTAGCACGCTGGCACTGTCTTCTTGTTTGCCCTGACAGGAGTCAGTTCTGTGTTATAGTTGACGAAACGCGGAACGTTCCTCCCCGCGAAAGTCAACACAGCTACGTTGGAGTTCCCCACCTTGCGCGCATAGACTAGTTCACCACCATGCCAGTGCACATTATGTTTCAGGGACGCACTGTTTTCGAGGTTGTACACAGAAATCACGCCGCGACACACATCACCAGTGAGCTTGAGGTGACCGCGAAGCGGCAGCAGTCCTTTGCTGGTGTTGTTTTGAAAGCCGACCGCAGTTTCTGAACCACCTCATTATTCTGCCTGCCACAGATCGTGATTTTTCCCTCCCAATTTGGAGAAATGGTATTGTCATTCATGTGCTGCCTTCCGATGAGTTGGGAAATATCAGTGCCAATGTCGAAACGCTTTCTTGAGGGCTACTGTGATGCGTGGCTTGAGCACAATCACGTAGTCACCTGGATGCATCCTGACTGTTGGTTTCGGCGTCCACTTGGAGGCTGGTGAAGCCTTTTATGGAGCTTTAGGAGATGGAGCGCGAGCGTCTCCAGTGGTTGGAATTTTCAGAGGAGTTTCCAGTGCAGACGCTCCTTCCGCGTTTCTTCGGCGGCGACGCCGTCCCTCGACGAGTTGAAAAATGTCGGCTTGCTCCACCGAAATGGTGGATGGGCCGTCGTGTGATTGATTTGTCGAGATATATTCTTACAAGGAAACGTATATTTACAGATATTTATAACAATTACACGCGATGACAATGCCTGGTGCACTGGCGGGCTGGAACCAGTCTCTATCTACTTCGTAGTCCTTTCTTTCAGCCAGGGACTCTCTACCGCTTTATGCCCCAATCCCACTACTGCCTTGTGGCACTACCCCGCAGCGTTAAAGCGCCGACCCGGCCCTTGTCACGAAAGGGGAGTGTTGGGTGACACATAAGGCTTCAGTCTTACGACGTGCACAGCAGTGGATGGTGGTGGCATTGAGTGCACTTCGTCGACGACTCGCTGTATCTCGTAGGTGAGGTTCGTGATCTTGCGAAGGACATTGTATGGTCCGTCATAGCGAAATAAAAGTTTTTCTGAGAGGCTGATGTGACGACATGGGGTCGACAAGAGTACGAGAGAACCTGGTGCATACGAAACTTCGCGGTGGTGACGATCGTATCGATCTTTCTGAGGGGCTTGAGAAAGCATGAGTCGTTCTCGGGCAATCTGTCGTGCTGCGTCAGCTCGCTCTATGGCATCGCGGACGTATGTGACAGGGGAGCTTGAACCAGCGGGAAGGATTGTATCAAGGGGCAGCGAGGGTTCGCGTCCATAAAGAAGGTAGGACGGGGAATAGCCTGCGGTGTCATGTCTGCAGGAGTTGTAAGCGAAGGTGACGTAGGGTAACGTTGCGTCCCAGTCACGGTGGTGTTGAGAAACATACATTGACAACATGTCCGTGATTGTGCGATTCAGGCGCTCTGTAAGTCCATTAGTTTGTAGATGGTATGCCGTTGTGAACTTGTGCTTCGTGGAACAGGAACGTACGATATCCTGGACGACGCGAGATAAAAAGTATCGGCCTTGGTCAGTAACGAGCTGTCGAGGAGCGCCGTGATGCAATATGGTATCATGTAGCAGAAAGTCGGCGACATCGGTAGCGCAGCTGGTTGGAAGAGCGAGGGTGATCGCGTAACGTGTCGCGTAGTCGGTCGCTACGGCAACCCATTTGTTCCCGGATGCATAAGTGGGAAATGGCCCGAGAAGGTCTAGCCCTACGCGGTAGAATGGTTCAGCAGGGATCTCAATGGGGTTAAGAAGGCCAGCTGGAAGCGATGTTGGTCATTTTCGACGTTGACAAAGGTCGCAGCTGGCGACATACTTTTGCACAGAGCGATATAGGCGTGGCCAGAAAAAACGGCACCGGACGCGATTATAAGTGCGGGTGATTCCCAAGTGACCAGCGGCAGGTTCATCGTGAAGCTGTCGGAGAACATCTAACGCAAATGGGAAGGAACGACGAGAAGGCGGTCAGGACCATTAGGGCACATGTTGTGGTGGTAGAGAACACCTTCATGAAGGAAACACAAGTTCAGAGAAGTGGATGGAGTAGCGGAACTCAGGCTTTCTATGATGGGAAGTAAATCCGGGTCAAGGCATTGCTCAGAAGCGATATCAAGAAAGTCTGATATTGATAAGACGCAAGCCTCTGTAGCTCTCTCTGTGGCGTCTGGTGGATCCACCGGATATCGTGACAGGCAGTCGGCGTCTTGATGGAGGTGACCAGATTTATACACGACCGAGAAGGTGTATTCTTGGAGGCGGAGAGACCAATGACCGAGATGTCCCGTGGGATCCTTTAGCGAGGAAAGGCAGCAGAGTGCATGATGATCAGTTACAACAGTAAAACTGCGGCCAAAGAGGTACGGGCGAAATTTAGCGACAGCCCAAACAAGAGCAAGACACTCTCTTTCGGTGATGGAATAGTTCCTCTCGGCAGTGGATAAAAGGCGGCTGGCGTAGGCGATGACACAGTCACGTCCATGCTGAAGCTGAGCTAAAACAGCACCGATTCCGTGGCCACTCGCGTCCATACGAACTTCTGTCGGGGCAGTCTGATCGAAGTGGGCTAATATTGGCGTAGTCGTGAGGGCTGCAATGAGCGCCGAAAATGCAGCACTCTGAGGCGAATTCCAAGTAAATGGGACGTCTTTTTTAAGAAGCTCGGTGAGAGGCCGCGCATTATCGGCGAAATTTCGGATGAAGTGGCGAAAATAGGAGCACAAACCAAGGAAGCTCCGGACATCCTTATGAGAAGATGGCACGGGAAATTGAGTCAATGCGCCAATTTTGTCCGGATCAGGCTGTACACCAGGTGCGTTAACGAGGTGACCAAGTACAGTTATTTTGCGACGGCCGAAACGGCATTTGGAGGAGTTCAGCTGGAGACCACCCTTGCGAAATACTTGAAGAATACTGGACAGTCGCTCTAGGTGGCTTGCGAACGTCGGTGAAAAAACAATTATATTATCTAAGTAGCATAAGCAAGTGGACCATTTGAAGCCGCGCAGAAGGGAACCCATCATGCGCTCAAAGGTGGCCAGCGCATTACAAAGCCCAAACGGCTTTACTTTAAATTGGTATAACCCACCGGGGGTTACAAATGCTGTTTTTTCTCTGTCCCGTGGCTCAACAGCGATCTGCCAATAACCAGATCGAAGGTCAATGGACGAGAAAAACTTTGCGCCATGAAGGCAGTCAAGGGCGTCATCTATTCTTGGTAAAGGGTAAACGTCCTTCTTGGTGACCTTGTTGAGATGTCTATAGTCGACGCAAAACCGCCATGTGTTGTCTTTTTTCTTGACAAGCATGACCGGGGATGCCCACGGACTAGATGAGTGTTCGACGACGCCTTTGGCGAGCATATTCTTGATCTCTTTCTGGATGACAGAGCGTTCGGCAGTGGAGACGCGGTAAGGGCGGCGATGAATTGGGTTGGCATCGCCGGTTTTATGTGATGGGTCACAACTGATGTCTTGCCTAAAGGGCGGTTGTCAAGATCGAATATGTCCGCATAGGATGTCAACAGACGGTCGAGGTCTTGTGCTTCGGAGGGCGAAAGATCTGGCGCTATAATTTTGGCAATGTCAATGCTTGACAGGTTGGGCGCAGTGAGCAAGTTGACGTGCGGAGTAGGTTGCTGAGCCGACAGTTCAGAAATATCACACTCTTTCAACGACGACATGACGCCTAGTTTAATACCAACAGACAGCACATGCGTGGAGAAACCAAAGTTCAAAAGAGACAGATGGGTCTGGTTTTGGCATACTCTCACCACGGTGTGCGGGACAGCAATGGAGTGCTTTAGCACAACGTCGGTAATAAGTGAAACGACATATTCACCATCGCGCACAGGCGGAGCACACACGAGCTGCACGTAAGTCACGGCTTGCAGCGGAAGATGCAAGAACTCGGTGGCACAAAAGCGACTTTGAGCATCACAGGCAACAGCGGCGTCAAAAGGCAGTTCCAGCTGAAGAAGACCCGTCGAGCAGTCGATAAGGGCGGAGTGCGCAAAGAGAAAGTCGAGGCCAAGAATCACGTCCTGTGGGCACTGCTCAAGCACGGTGAACAATACGACGGTCTGGCGCCCAGCAATACACACGCGAGAGGTACACATGCCGAGAACGCCAGATGTGCTCCCATCGGCAAGCATTACTGCACACTTAATAGGAGGCGTGATCACTTTTCGCAGTTTAGTACAGAGAGCAGCGCTCATGACTGAAATTCGTGCACCAGTGTCTATGAGGGCTGTAACGGTAACGTCATCCCCTAAAAGGTCCAAAATATTGCGGCGTGTAGGAATCGTCAACAGAGGATTTGCAGAATGGGTCGTTAATGCAGCGTCACCTCCGGGAGCTGCATGGTCTAGTTTCCCGAGGTTGAGGGCCCAGGTCGTGCAGGGGACTTGGATTTAGAAATTATCGGCGAGAGAGATCGGCGGCCTTGGGTTGATGGTGACCGGCTGAACCTTCGGCCCTGAACGTTAGTAGGAGCAGGCTGTGGATGGTACAGAGTAGAAAAGCGGCGAGAACTGCCGTCAAAGCGACGCCATGTCCCAGTGTTCCAAGATGAATTAGATGACCAACGATTGCGACAGTAGCGTGCAATGTGGCCGGCGCAAGAGCAGTGAAAGCAGATCGGTCTATCATCCGACGTTCTACATTCAGCAGGGTTCCGGTAGCGGGAAGGGTAGCATGAAGGGTACACCGGAATCTGGTTAACAGAAGCCGAGCTCTCGGTGGTGCGAACAGCGCAAACAGGTGTGATGCCGAGATTTGCTATTTCTTGGCGAACGACAGCTTGGATGAGGGACACGGTGGATGCGTTGTCTTGAGGACCGTCAGAGGCGATGGCTGCAGGAGCCATTGCTTCGAGTTCGCGGCGAACAATTCGGGTGACATTTTCGGACGATGTAGCTTGCGTGGACTTGGGGCTGTCTTCACAGGTCGAAGTGGCTGCCGTATTAGGCACACGCGCAAACTGGCGGGTTATGCGACGGTTCTTTGCGTGCTCGAAGCGCTGACACTCCTTTACAACCGCGTCGACGGTGGCGCAATCTTTAACGATCAACAGATTGAAGGCGTCATCGGCAATTCCCTTTAATATGTGAGTGATTTTGTCAATTTCGCTCATGTTCTCGTCCACCTTTCGACAGAGGCCGAATACGTCCTGTATGTAAGATACATATGATTCTGTCGATGTCTGCACGCGACATTCCAGGTCTTTCCTCGCGGCCTGCTGTCGCCCAAGTGGCCTGCTGAATAACTCGAGAAGCTTCAGTTTGCAAACGTCCCAGCTGGTCAACTCCGACTCATGCGTCTCATACCAGGTGAGCGCCGTATCCCGCAAGTAAAATACAACGTTGGCAAGCATCAACGTAGGGTCCCACCTATAGTATTCGCTCACGCGCTCGTACAAAGCGACCCAATCTTCAACATTCACCTTGTCCTTGCCTCTGCCCGAGAAGGTTCCGGGGTCTCGTGGAGGCCGGAGAATTAGAGGAGGTAGCTGGTGCTGGTGCTGCTGGTGCTGGTGCTGCTGCTGCTGCAGCTGCGGCTGCTGTTGCTCTTGTGGGTGGGCCTGTTGAGCCATTGCAGGAAAATGAAGGTGGCGACCACTCCGAAGTTCCATGTTGGTTTGCTGGAAAAGCAAGGTAGGCGTACCCAGCACCTCCACCAATAATCTTACAAGGAAACGTATATTTACAGATATTTACAAATATTACACGCGATGACAATGCCTGGTGCACTGGCGGGCTGGAACCAGTCTCTATCCACTTCGTAGTCCTTTCTTTCAGCCAGGGACCCTCTACCGCTTTATGCCCCAATCCCGCTACTGCCTTGTGGTAATATGACCACGACAGAGTCGTAGGGTCGTAGCCACGTTGTTCAGGCAGCGCCATGTTGAGGAGTTGACCGAGGGGCGTCTCCGCATCCAGCAGCGGCGGAGCCGCAGCCGTGAGGCTTACCTCGGTCGCTACCTTGTGATGCGAAGTTGCTCGAAGTGGCCGAAAATTGGGCACACCTGGGTAAGATCAGCGTCTCCAGAGTCTTGCTGACTTTGCAGATGCAGTCGCACAAGTTTTAGAGCAGCCACTGAAAAGAGCACTGTTCCAGCCGAAAAACGACGGAGCTGATGAGCGTCGCGTCCGATCACCATGCAACTCTCCTAGAACCCCGGCATTGCGGGCGAAGCGGGTGACATCACCTAACGCGGCACTCATACTATTTTAATGACGATAGTATTTCTTAAGGACCTTCACGCAAAAATTTTGCTCTGTCTGTCTGCCTGTCTGTCTGTCTGTCGTTCTGTGCGTCTATCTGTCTGTCTGTACAATTGTCTGTGTGTCCACTCTTAACAGCACCAGGTACTTGAAACGGCCGACCCCATCCGCAGCACCCACCAATGTTGCTCAAGATTTTGCTTTATTACTTGTGCAATTATCAATTAAAAAGCATTTTTTCGCATGTTTTGGGCACCATAACAACGCGTATATGTTCTACATGTGCGTCTTCAACTAGAAAAGGCCTACATAAGTAATTTTAAGAACCGTAGCGCTTATCACGCTGCGCGGACCATGCAACGCTTGCACGTAAAAGTGAGTGTTTCCTATGCTTTGCTAAGACGAGACGGTGGTAGCCCCTACCCAACACCTTGCGTTGTACACCTTATCACCTCTGAGACAGGCGCACACAACCGTCTCAGAACCACGTGCTTCATTTTCCTAGAAAACTGCCAGATGGCGCTCACTTCTCACGTGTGACGTGACTTGATGCACTCCTTCGCCTCCGCTGCACGCTCGAGGCACCCTGACGAAGCGCTTCCAGAATACCTTTCACCGATTTTCTTGTGCAAAACATCAAATGAATGTTTTGTTCACTCTCTCCACACCAAAGACTATCGTCTTTCAACAATAATTGCAGATTGACATGCGGATACGGGGCCAATTTTTTTAAACCACAGTTTTCGTTATAAGACATACTGCTATGTATTCACACAAGTAATAAATAAAAAACTCCTCGCTACTCTACCCTTGGCCCAGATTGGGCCACGTCCACTAGGGGGATGCGGCAGCACATGCAGTGCATTAACTGCGTCCAACGCGTTGTTTACTTCTAGGCACACTTACAGATGTGCAGGCGAGTCGTTTTGTAGTCGTTTATGATGACTGATGCCACTGGAGTAAACGCCGTTAGTTGCCTTGGATTCGGGGTGATAAAGTAATAATTCCGATTTTCCTGCTGATAAGGAGAGACCAGCCTTCCGTAAAAACGCTTGTAACGTGTTAACTGCTTATTGCACTCTTTTTTCTTTGTTTCCGTCGTTGCCCCCCGTACACCAGATTATAATGTCATAGGCGTAGAAAGAATGCCCGATGCCGGCGATTTGTTAAAGTTGCCGCGAAAGTTTGCACATGGATACAATAATTAGGAGCGGAGATATTACGGCGCCTTGAGGTGTGCCTCTCCGCTCTAGCTTGAATTGCTGTGAGCCATATGAGCCTAGCTGCAAGGTGGCTTTTCTGTCACGAAGAAACGAGCTAATATAAACATAAAAGAATGTTCTTTGTCAAGCCTCCTTAATAGAGGCAAGAACGTGTGAGTGGTTCACTCGATCGAACGCTTTCTCAAGAGCGAATGCTAAGATGGCTCTCGTGTCCCTGGCGACTTTGTCCAGAAGCTCGCGTTTTAGCATCACGATGACGTCCTGCTTGAACATGGCCAGACGGAAGCTGATTTGATTGAATGGTAGCGTTTGTCGCTCCTCGACGAATTCGATGACTCGTTTGAGGATGACATGCTCAGCCACTTTACCCACACAGGACGTGAGTGAGACGGGGCGAAGTGGGCTTATGGCTGGGGATTCCCAGATTTGGGATTAGTATGACAGACGCCTCCCGCCACTTAAGGGGGACTTGGCCTATTTTGCAGGTTTTGTTAATAGGTTCTGTGAGGAGTTCGATGTCCGCTTCTTCACCTTACTTGCCGTTCAGCCCATCTCCGCGCTGGTGAAGGAGCTTCCGAGAGAATCCTCCTCCATCGCGTTCGAAGCGGACAGGTAGGGGGTGGGCGAGCTAGGATCAATGCACAAGAAACGTGCTGCTTGCTCAATGATCTGAGTATCTGTCCTACCTAAGGATTTAAGTTTGTGTATCAGTTTGTGTATTTATTGTCTCACTTTTGTCTTTCGTTGTTGTAGTAACTGCGATAGCAGTGACACACAGGAGGCTAAATATTTTTTCGCGTGTTTTTTTCCACGCCATTTGTTTCGCCGTGCGCAGAAAAACAGGCGAAAAAAGTATTACGCCTGGCGGAGATTAACTAGAAAAAACAATATTTGAACTGGGTATAAAAAGTATTTCCGATAGGAGTATTTTAGTGCACCGCCCGTTCGTCTGGTGAGGAGCAGCTGAGATGACCAACGGTTGCCCATTAAGGTGTAAATGTGGGAACTAATGGTTGCCCAATAAGGTGTAAATGTAAGGAGTAAACATTGGTCCTTCGATGTGCTTCGTGGGACTAACGGTTAGCTGCTAAAGTGTATATGTGAAGAATAATTGTTAATCCCCTGAGGTGGTCTGTCGGGACTAACTGTTAGATCCCGGGCCGTTAGTCCCTAAACGGAATAACCGTGTTGGCAGCCGCATTTGTACAAAAAAAAACAATCCACACACCTTTTTAACACCCTTTTGTATTAGAGTGTGGCAGGGGTTCTAAAACTTAGTCTTGCTGCACTTACGGACGTCGAGTACTCTACACGGCATTGATCAGTGGGTGGAGGCGAGAGCCGGCTGGCGGCAGCAACCTTTTTCGATGCTCCGGTATACAAGGCACAGCTGGGGACGTGATGTCGTTTGCGGATAGCTTGTAGTGGGCTTGCGGGGCGTTTCTTAGGATCCAACCAGGCACATTAGCTTCTTCTTCTGCGATCACTTTTTCATCTACATGGCTTTTGGCATTACGGTCACGCAGAGCCAGGAACGCCGGCGTCAAATGGGGTGTGTATTCAAGCTAGGCCTATGCGAGGCCTAGCGGGTAAGATTGGAACAATGTACTGACAGAGGATGAAAAGGGGGTCTGCCAGGCCAATCGTGCTGGCTGTGTGTGCCCCAGAACTTGCCGAAGAGGACAGGTGGGTAATGGAGAAAGATTATCTACTCTTGACCACTGCAATCAGAGCCAAAAGGCGGAGCCGTTGCGGAGGTGTCCGCTCGTCCCGCTGTCCTCTAGTGGTCCCACGGCAACCTATCTGGTAAAGCACATACACGCCTGTAGCGTTTTCACCAGAGATGCTGAGGAAGGGCACTAGAGGAAGTGATCAAACTAGCTGACGAACGCAGCCTAGCGAATGAAAAAGCGAAATGAGGAACGCCTTGGAATTCCACCATCGTTAACTGCGCACTCATATACAACGCGAACGCCGCATCTACATTTCAGCCTCTGGGTGTTTCGGGAGCCCTTTAAAATCGATACAACGTTAAGAGGCAGACGTAAGTCATGCCGTACATAACCTGCATGTCATAATTCCTACATAGGGATCAGTCATGTACCTTCGTTTATTCGTGTCGCGTGATACCAAATTGGATATATGGTGAGCAAGCAAAACGGCCGCGAGCACGCTATGAACGTAGCATGTATCATGAACGTAGCGCATATCATGTCTATCATGTTTGGACCTGTCATTTACCTTTGTAATTCATTCACGTCATATAATATTGAATTTGGTATATGTGGAACTAGCAGAACGGCCGCGAGCATGCAATGAGCATAGCATGTACTCGTGTTTTACATGACACGCATTTCATGATTATTATGTTTGGACGAGCTATTTACTTTCGTCGTCTATTCACGTCACCTGATATCAAATTTAGAGGGGCCGCTGCTGAGCGCCCACGATGGCAGACGTGCCTGACCTCGGCTCCTCGTTTTCTTGGCAGTTTGACAAATTTTTTCGGCTGATTGACCTGGGTTCGTTGCCACAGAAGTGAATGCCAGTTACACGGTAAGCCTGTGTCGCACAAACAGCGTTTTTGAAGAACCTTTTCTCTTTTTCTCTGTGTTTTGTGAACTGACCACCCTAAGCCTAGAGAGCAGCTTCGGACTGGACTAGGGCGCAGCTGCCGGCGGCCACGTTCGCACCGCGTCCGAGCGACCGTGCCGTGCCTGGTGAACCTGTTACGCCCGGCGCGTTTCACTCCGAATCTCAAGATGCCTACTATGAAAACAACCATGGCATGGAGAATTGTTCCAGTGAACTCAAGCAATTTCCCAACGCTGACGAAAACGAGAAAATGGATGCAACGCAGTCTACGTTGTCATCAGAATCGTCTACCGGACCTCGTGTTCACGACACGGCCGCGGGCTCTTCTACCGCCAACACCAAACTTCTCGACAATGGAGTACAAAAGAATAACGCCGTGTGTTACCGACGCCAAGTGTAACCGAACAGACTTGCACGCCGAACGGGTGAGTGGGCCCCGATATACTGTTTTGATCAGGCCGCTCAACAAATTCCATGTGACAGACATTCCAAAACAAGCCCTTACAGTCGCCATAGAGTGAAGCGCTCCGTCAATCATTATTGCAGAAATGTCAGTTCTCCGCTTTGACATAACCAGTACCTGCGTGCGGATCACACTTCGTAACGAAGGTAATTTTCGCAAACAATGTACACTCTCGCGCTTAGTGGCAACAGTCAATGGTAGCATGCAAGTAATTGATGTCGACACATCGCATCTTCAGCTACACGTACACGCAGTCGGCAGCTCTTGTGGAGTAATAAAGACCAGACCTGGCCTAACAATTGAGTACACCAAAGCGCATCTGCGCTGTGAACAGGCAACAATCACCGATGTGCGCATTCTCGGTAAAACACAGCTGCTGCTTTCGACATTTGATACAGACTCCTTACCAAAACGCATGGGGTTTGAATATGAAGTCATCCGTGTTCACAAATATCAGCCTCACCCGGTCGCATGCTACAACTGTAATCGTTCGGGCCATGTTGCCAAATACTGTTCTTTCCTGTCAGTATGCCGGGACTGCGGCAAAGCTCCGCTTGAGGTCGACCCAAACTGTAAGCAGTTTCCTCATTGCGTGCCTTGTGGAGCATCCTCACGCATTTCACTCAGCCCTCATTGTCCTGAACGAAGTATATCTCAATGAGCCCTTCCTCGCAACACTAATGATTCATCATCTAAGACATCTGCCCCACAGCCTACCCCTCCAACGCCTCGGAAAGTAACCTGGGCTCGAACAGCCGCTTTTTCCTATAAGACTTAGCCCATTAACGGCCTTCGCCAAGAAGTAAATGAATTACGGCAGGAAATTCAGAGACTTCACGATTTCATACTGGACCAAAAGAAAGGGAATCGGTTCCAACGCCAAGCCGCAGTCGGTCTCGAAATAAAAGAAAAAGCCGTTTTCTGACACGTCGTTTTAGACCGGTCACAGACAAGGACTCCGCCTATTCTGACATTATTGGGCTCCTGCCACAAGAACGGGCACAAGAATCTAGTAAGCTAGAGCATGCGATTCGGTCAGAGATGGTTAACACTCTAACACAAGCCCTGGATATCATGCAAACTCGGTTTCAAAATATGTTTGATGAACTGCAGCGCACCGCCCTCGCAGATGGCAAAGAGCGCCGCAAACCAGGGCCTTCCTCATGAGCTCTTTCGCTGACGAGGTTCAGTGGAATTGTCGTAGTTTTAACCAAACGTGCTACACTCTCTGTAATTATGTTCAAAAGCATCGCCCCTTGTTCCTTCTTCTCCAGGAGACGCGCGGCACGTGCTCGTTTGCTTGTTACCGTGCTTTTCAGACACCAACCATAAAACATAAGTGGCAGCTTCTTTAAGGCCAGGCAGCGCTTCTGGTGGGTAATGACTGCCCGGCTACTAAATTAGACATTTCTGATCTCAGTTCTAATTCTCGCAAAATAGTAGCTGTTAAAATTTGTCCTCCTGGACAAAAGCCCTTTGTGGTCGTTTCTGCGCATTTTCGCCCAGGAAAAGATCTAGTTGGACCATACACATGGCTGGAGACGCTAAAGCAAGCATCTAAGAACCTTCCTCTGCTCATTGGAGGTGATTTTATTGCTCATCACCCTGCCTGGGGTGCCCAAAAGGCGAATAAACGTGGAAATTATCTGTATGACGCTGTTGAGCTCTCTTCTGTAGAAATTTGTAATGCCCCCGCCACCCCTACAAGAATAGGACTACATAGAGCGCAGGGAGACACAACCCCAGATCTCACCCTCGCCAGCCCCCAATTTTTAAGGCACTGGACTGTTTCCAGCCAGTCATGGGGCATGTATCATCTTCCGATATTCGTGGCACTTCATCGAAAACGCCTCCGGATCAAAACAACAGCAACGATGACCAATTGAAACAACAGCAACGATGACCGATTGGAGTAATTTTCATAGTAATGTTACTGGATCTTTCTCGACAGTTGAAGGCCTTCTGGACATTGTTCAACAGGCCAGTGCGCTGGCACACGAAACAGTGCCATGCGAAGACCATACTCAACCATGGATAACCATTTAGGCAATTTATGGAAACTGCAGACTATTTAGTCAGAAGATACCGCTCGCATGGCAAACGACACTCTGACCTCATAAAAATTAAGCACCAATTTAAGCTTATCAATGAATATCTGTTCAAACTTCAAAGTGAAGCCTGGCAATCCACATGCCAACGCCTTGGCCGTGTACCGGACTTCCAAGGTATATGGCGCATTTTTCGTAGCCTCAACGGGAAAGGAAATGGCAACTCTACTCTGGCTGAGCTGTTCTTCAAAGCAGATCCGTCAGTTGTGGAAGACGAAGTTATTAACACTTTCTTTTCTCACGCTTCGCTCACTCCGCCTGCATCTCCAAAAGCCTGCCCCATAACGCAACCTGATCCGAATCTCGATCCCCCATTTAGCATGGGAGAAATGCTAGCAGCCATCAAACATGGGCATTCTCGATCTGTGCTTGGCCACGACTGAATCACTAGGAAAGAACTCCGCAACCTCGGAGATGAAGCCCAGGACGCACTTTTGGCGGTAATCAATGACCTATGGGCCTCAAGAAATGGTCCGGAAAACCTTAAGCTTTCTCTCATTTATACTATTCCGAAACATGGAAAAGAGAAGACCCTCTGCAAGAACCTCCGGCCAATATCCTTAACTTCTTCTTTATGTAAGCTCATTGAACGAATGAGTCGCACACGCTTGTCTCATTACCTCAAGATAGCCCGGCCAGGATACCATCCAGCCCAGGCGGGTTTCCGCCCTAACCTCGGCATCCATAACTGCCTTTGGCTTCTACGGCGCGTTATCAATCGTACCTCAAGAAAGATGATACCTGACTACTTGCTGGCTGTCGACATGCAGAAAGCATTCGATAATGTTCACCATAACGCTATTCTTGAAGAACTAGCTAAGCGCTACCCAAGTCAGCGTGCGCAGACATGGATTCGAAATTTTCGTGCCGCTCGGCCCATTCGCCATCACCTGGGAAGAGCCCGAAGACTTACTACTTGGACAGAGGTGTTCCACAGGGATCTATTTTAGGCCCTACGCTGTTTATTCTAGCCATGAGCGGGGTAGCAGAAAACCTTGAACGGCACACCACGGCTCGACTCGCCATTTATTCCGATGATATTACTATATTGACAGAGGCAGTGGAATATTCTGACAAAGAATCAATGCAGACCGAGCTGCAGGCAGCCCTCCTTAGTTTAGAGTCCACCCTTAAGGAAATAGGCCTGCAGCTGACTCCACATAAGACAGAACATATGAGCATAGACGGCAAGAATCACACCAACCCGAAAACGTGCATCTCACTCCATATTTGATCACACACTATACAAGAAAAAAACGAACAAATCAAAGTTTTAGGTTTACCAATAGCCAGCTGCAACAGCCCACAAAAGTGGGTACCTGGACTGTGGCAAGCATGGCCAGCCGCGTTACATATGATATGTCGTCTGTCCAAGAAATACGGAGGTGCACAACAACAAGCCTATCGCACTCCCAAGATCTGCGGCTGTAGGAATGATTTTGTATGGCGCACCCGGACACACGTTCTCTCCAACGGACATCCAAAATTTGGAAAGCCTTCATCGGGCTACCGTCCGTATCATCACGGGGCTCCCTAAACACACTAATATAACCACCCTTGAAAGCGCAGGGGGCTTGCCCACTCTGCAAGACGTCATCCGTGAAGCCAACACTCGACACCACATCCGCCTGGAAAACACTTCCAAGGTCGTCGCCTTCTGGCCTGGGATTGTCAGCGGCATGATGATGCACCTCTTCGTAATCTGTTCTTACCCACTAGCCTCTCCAAAAACTCCAATAGCCTCTCGACTGTTCCGTCGCCCCATATCTCGTCGCAATAATACTGGCCGCCAGCTTCTTGCCACGCGACAACTCAGGGAAGCGAGCTTAGATACCTTCGACATATGAACGGACGCTGCCATTTCCGATGGCAAAACTTGTATAGCATGGATCTGCGCGCAGACCACCGAGTACACTGGGGCCTACAGGTGCCATCTACCGAACGGTACTTCTAAGCATGCCGAACTACTTGCCATATGGGGAGCGACTGCAAGCCTCCCATACACTATACAGAAACCCATTCGATTCTTTACCGAATCTCACTCTGCCTATTCGGAAATATTTCGCCCAGCGTCCGAGGATGCTTCAGCTTCTGCTACTCAAAGCATCATCCGTAGGCACGAAAAAGCCGACAGGCCAATAAAAATTATCTAGACGCCGGGGCATATGGGTGTGCCCGGGGGCAATACGGCGGCACACGCCGCTGCTGCCTCCGCGGGTGGGTCCACCAATCTTTCTCGGCCCCCACCTTTCATAGTGAACCTGTATGAGCTCTTAAGTCAAATGGCTCCCTTGGTAGCCAAATCCACTACGTACGCACGTCCCTGCATCATGCTAGTAAAAAACGCATTGCCCAGGTTACCCCAGCAGTCCTATTTTCCAACAAAAGTACGCTTTCACGCTCCCAAGAAGTCTTCAATAATAAGGCCTACGCGAGTTTGGCGTACATATTATACCCTTTAACAAAATGGCGACAACCGGACATACCGACAGTGACGTGCACTCACTGCGAGCTGCGCTGCCGCGAAGACCTTCACTACTTACTGCAGGTGGCAGTGTTCCGCATTTGAAAAAGGGCGAATGGCCATACACGTTTTGCAAACCACAAATTATCGTAAAGCGCTCCTTACGGACGCGGACAAGCAGTTATTATTTGCCCAATATGGAAGTCAGAGTGGCCTGATCAGGGTGGTTTAGGGGGTCCGACACCTCACAGCACTGACCCTATACCGCCCCAGTACCAGTGATGTTGAATACAATAAGTGTAAAACCTGTGACACTGTGAACTTGTAGTGTAGTTAGAAAGTCCTGATTATCTCCACCTATGGGCTGTGCCTCTCTTTTTTCAATAAAGGACTTTCCATCCATACCAAGTTTGGTACATGTGGAGCTAGTGAAAGGGAGGCGAGCACGCTGTGAGCGTAACATGTAGTCATGTTTTACATGATACGCATGTCATGATTATCGTGTTTGGGCATGTTATATACCTTCGTCGCCAGTCACGTCACGCGAACTGGCGACAACCTTTGTATATGTGGAGCAACCGAAGCGCCACGAAGGCATTATGAGCGGGGCATGTACTCATGTTGTTAATTGACACGCGTCTCATGATCATCATGTTTCCACCAGTCTCACACCGTCATTGTCCAGTCACGTCCCGTAATACCAAATTTGGTATAAGTGAAGCTACCGAAACATCTGCGAGCGCACCATGAGTGTTTTATGTTATCTAGTTGTTACATGCCACGCATATCATGAGTATCATGTTTGGACATGTCATTTACCTTTGCAGTCCGTTCGCATCATATAATACCAAATTTAGAATTTGTGAAGCTAGCAAAACGGCCGAAAGCGTATTATGAGCTTTGCATGTAGTCATGTTGTCACATGACACACAGTACATGATTATCATGTTCGCACCAGTCACGTACATTCGTCATTCATTCGTGTCCCAAAAAACCAAATTTGGTATATGTGAACCTAGCGAAACGGCTGCGAGCGTATTATAAGTGTGGCATGTAGTCATGACTCATGAGGTACGTGACATGCATGTCATGATTTATGTCATGTCATGTTAGGGTTTGTCAATTGTGTTCGCCATGCAGTCATGTTTTGCTATACCAGTTTTGCAACATGTCTTGTAAATGAAGCCACCGAGATAGCACCAAGACCATGTAATGTAATTCATGACATTCCTGATGTACATATCATGATTTTCATGTTAAGCATAATCAATAATGCTCGTAATTCAGTCGTGTTAACCCACACCAATTTTAGTAGCGATACCATTATCGAAACGGCAAGGAGAGCTACAAGTCGTAGGCGGTTAGATAGATAGATAGATAGATAGATAGATAGATAGATAGATAGATAGATAGATAGGTAGATAGATAGATAGATAGATAGATAGATAGATAGATAGATAGATAGATGGATAGATAGATTCAAATTTGCCAAAGTTTCCTAGAAATGCATCGCATTGAAAGTCGAGGCCTAAGGCATATTGTGTCGAGTGCAGTATGCACGCGTTGCTGCAGGGATTAGTGAAGGCATTCTTGCAAAATGCGTGAATTGAAATGCGCGTAGGTCGGCGTAGTACGAGGAAGCGGATGCATTAAAAAGAAGCGTCGTGCACATCGCAGCTTGCACGAGTGAGCTCGTAAAAAGAAAAAATAATGCAGCCGAGCATGCGACAAGAAACAATAAAAAAAGTTGCAGTTTCCACGTACAATGGGAATCGATTATATGCGAACCACGAATGAGGAATGTTGATACCTCACTTTAATTAAAATCAGCACAACGTTACGAGGTAGAGGTAAATTATGATGTACATGACTTCTATGTCATCATTATCATGTTTGGACGGGTCATTTACCTTCGTCGTCTATTCACGTGCCGTGATACCAAAGTCAGTATCAGTGCAGCTGGCAGATATACCGTGAGCACGCTATGACCACAGCATGTAGCCATGCTTCACATGACACACATATCATGATTATCATGTCTGGACATATCATTTACCTTCGTCGGCTGTACACGTCGTGTGAACCAAACTTGGTATATGGTGCGCTAATGAAACGGCTGCCAGCGGGCTATGAGTGTAGCATGTAGTCGTGTGTTACATGTTACATGACATGAATCTAATAAGTATTATAGCTGCACCGGTCACATACCTTCATAGTCCATTCACGTTCCGTAATGAAGAAAGTAAAACAGCGGCGAGCGCATCGTGAAGAGCCCAATATACTCCATTGTAACGTTACGCGCCCGACGCTGGCTGCAGCGACGCTACGCTAGGAAACCGTGAGCTCTCTACAGTCTGGGGGGGGGGCGCTGCGAGCGCTCGATGATGACGGACGCACTCCATATCGCCTCCGTAGATTTTCTGCTATTTCTGCGGACATCCACCTTGGTACCCCTGAAACTTGGATTTATCGTCACCGCCAAGTTCTCCGCTTCGCCTAGACAACACCTTCGTCCAGGTGGGTCCAGTTTTGACAACATGAGGGACGTCCTCCACTCCCGGCTACAACGCCACCTCGCTAAGGGCTCTCAGCCCAGCGATGGCGGCCACTAACGTGGTTACGGGCTATGATCCTACCTCAAGCCAAATGCTGTCCATGGAGATTTCATCCTCCGTAAACACTATGTCATCAGAAGACGAATACCTCGACGACATGGTGAGACTGTGGCAACGCATGCAAGCGAAATCGAAGTCTGCGTCTCAACAACAACGAGACGCCACAGCGGGCCACCATTCCCCAGCCTTGCAAGGAACGCCGGCGCGCCATCCCTCCGGTGGTGTGCCTACCTCTGCTCCGTCCTCGCAGCTAGTGAAGCAACGCAAGTGGCGTCCGCGTCAAACTCCTCGCCTCTCTCGCGACGACTACATCGTAGTAGTAAAACCTCGCGTTCCCTGCGAGCTACGCACATTCGTCCCGGCCGATCGCGCAGGCGACGCCATCCGCAGCTACCTCGGCGACCAGACTACCACGCAAATTCAAGTGTGGCCGATCTGGGAACAAAACATCTTGGTCTGTAGCCCCACCATTTTGCCTATGGCACAGCGACCCCTTGGGGACTTCCAGCTGCAAGTGGGGGATCAGCAGCTGCCCGTTCGGGGCCACGCCAAGGCACCAGGAGATACATGCAAGGGCGTCCTCAACATAAACCCTGCGGAAAGCTCGAAGAAGCTAAAGTCAGAACTCTATTGGCCTCGAGGTACTATCCTCGCGGTCCGCAAACTCGGAGATTCCGCGACAGCGGTGGTGACTTTCGAGGGCACGATGTTACCCCGCTTCCTCTTCTACCACTGCGTGGCGACGTATATTCGCGCCTACAAGAAAACGGTCCCTGTTTGCACCAAGTGCAGTACCATCGGTTATCGACCACCTGAGTGTCCTCACCACGCTCCAACCCAGTGTGCCAAATGCGTAACCCCCGCACCTGCAGGTCTCAATGCCCACGACTGCCACCCCAAGAACCAGATGAGCTCTAAGAGTGCGTGGCGACTCTTTAGAAGCTTTCTCGATCCCTCCACCACCAGGGGAGAAACGCAACGCCAGCTCCACCGTGTACTGCATGCCTTTCAGGGCACTACGGATGAAGTCGCGCGAGAACTTTGTGACCGCTACATCTGCCGCACAATTGACCCCGCAGGCCCAGTATATACGTATTCCGGCGCCCCTAACACCGGTTTCGACGCCCCATACACGCTTTCTGATTTACGATTTGCACTCACAAAATGTGACGGGGCACGGCCCCTGGACACGACGGAATCACAGTATCGCTCCTGGCAAATCTTCCCGACCAAGCACACCTCTCGCTACTCCACCTCATAAATTCGATATGGGACGGCTCTCCGCTTCCAACGGAATGAATGGACCACATCGGTCGTGAAATTCATTCCCAAATCGGCAAAGTCCGTTAGTATTGAGGCACTAAGACCCATCTCACTTACGTCTTGCGCAGGCAAACTCATCAAAACCATGGTTCGCGAACGCCTTTCCGCCTACTTGGAGGCCAGGAGGACCTTTGCCGACACGATGTTTGGCTTTCGCCCGCATCTGTCGGCGCAGGACGTCCTGCTCCAGCTTCAACACGATATCATAGAGCCGACTACTATGCGCCTTAACGATAAAGCCGTGCTCGCTCTCGATCTCCGTGGGGCGTTCGACAACGTCAAGCACAGCACTATACTCACTAACCTGTCTACCACAAACTGCGGGCAGAAGACTTTCAACTACATTCGCGCCTTTCTATCACATCGCACCGCCTTCATTCGCCTTAATTCTACCGAACACGGCCCGTACTTATTAGGCACTCGGGGTACACCTCAAGGGGCAGTCCTGTCTCCTCTGCTTTTTAACCTGGCTATGATGAACCTCCCCTCTCTTCTAAGCGAGGTCGAGGAAATACAACACGCATTATATGCGGACGATATCACAATCTGGACCAACACCGGCTCCTTAGCGCAAATCGAAGAACACCTGCAAAAGGCTGCCCTTCTGGTGGACACCTACGCAGGTTCATGCGGCCTGGAGTGCTCTCCAGCTAAATCGGCTCTTCTTTCAGTCTCTCCGCTACCGCCGCCTCAAATTTTTTTCCGTCCGGGCCCGTCCCGTCAGTGCAAAATATTCGGGTTCTTAGCCTTCACCTCACAACGTCCTTGGATCCAAAGGGCGCAATAGCAGGACTCAGACGCACCAGCGAACAGGTGAGCCGCATGATACGGCGAGTTTCTACCAAGCGCGGCGGCCTCCACGGGCCTCAGTCCCTCCGATTAGCCCACGCGTTTGTGACCAGTCGCGTCCTCTACGCCTTGCCTTACCTTCGCCTGCGTCGTCGACACGAGCACCAGCTGGACGTCCTTCTTCGTTCAGTATACAAACGCGCTCTGGACCTACCTATTGCAACTTCCAACAGCCGATTCGCGGCTCTGGGGATACACAACACCTTTGCAGAGATGCACAAAGCTCATCGCATTAACCAAATCAATCGACTGTCGCAGACGTTTTCAGGGCGCCGTCTTCTACACAGACTTGGCCTTAAACCGATATCTGACCAAGACCCTCTGCAGCCGGTACCAGAGCTCTGGCGTCAAAAGCTATGGGTGGAACCTCTACCCCATAAAATGAACCCCGACCTCCATCTTGGCCGTAGACTAGCACGCGCCGCGGCCCTTCATACGCGACACTCCGATCGTCCTGGTGTTTTCTACGTGGACGTCTCGGGTCCCTCCTCCTCGGGTCACTTCACGGCTGCCGTGATTACAGAGGGCAAACACGTAGATGGCCTCTCCCTTCGAACAGACACAGTAACGCACGCTGAAGAGGTTGCCATAGCTTTGGCCGCCTCTCACCCTGCCTCACGCACCATCCTGACGGACTCGCGCTCGGCCTGTTCTCAGTACCTTCAGGGTTCCATTGCCCCGCTGGCGGCTAGCCTACTACAGGCAACCTCTTGGCGCTCTAACCGTCATCCCATTCGTATAGTCTGGACCCCAGGCCACTCGGGCCTGCCCGGCAACGAGGCGGCAAATGCCGCTGCCCGCGCTTCTCCTGTCCGGGCCGTTGCCCCTCCATGTCCCGAGACGGAATTTGGCAATACCAACCTGACGCGCTTTCGCGAAATTTAGGGTTATTACCGGGCTTTGCGCCGCCTCTACCCGGACCCCGCACGCGGTTTGGAGAAAGCGGATGAACGACTGCTACGCCGCCTGCAGACGAACACCTTTATCAGTCCGGCGGTGGCCAGGCACTTTTTGCCGGAAATCAATGGTACCTGCTCGACCTGTCATGTCCTCGCCGACACATATCACGTCGTAGCATCGTGCCCAGTTAATCCCGTTCCTTTCTCATCCCCTTTTCCTATCCCAAATAGAGAGGCTTGGGAGGAGCACCTGCTCGGCTGCTCTACCTTGGCTGCACAACGCTCATTGGTGGAGCGCGCACGGGCAGCTTCCAGCTCCACTGGCGTCCCGGAATAGGGTCTTGCCACTCTAGCACGCCGATGGGCCACGTCGGCACTCTCTAGTAGACTTTTTCTGAAATAAATGTTTTTTACCACCACCACCTACAGTCTGATGCCAGGCACCACAAGTGCAACCAGCGTCCGTCGGCGCGGCCCGGCGGTCACAGGTGCGAAAGGCAACGTGCTGCACTTCACGCCGACGACGTTACCCAGACAGCCCCACGTCTGCCTCTCTTCATGACAGAGACGCCAGACGCGCTCTCGCGCGCATGCGTCAAAGCAACGCAGCGTGGCACCTGTTTGCGCGTGTAGTCGTAAGACTCTGGAGTTTTGAGGACACGCAGCACCACCCGTCGACGCAGTTTTGGGTAGTGCAAAGCCCCACTTCCTTGCACAGTTTGCTTGGCAACCACGTGCAACTACAGCGTTGAAAATAACAACTGAGCTAAATATTAGGTGTATTTGCGCATTGAACATTTAAAATAAGGATCTACGAATTTCTCTCTGTTAGTAGGACGCGCCACCAAACCACCGTGAAGTGCTTGATGGTTCAGTCGCCAGAACGATGGTGAAAACAAGAGCACACGCAAGAGCTCCGTGCTCTACAAAAAAAGACCCCAGTCGACGCTCCTGTTGCTTTGTTGATGGCTACGGACGTAAAGGGCTTCCGTTTTACTGATTTCTGCTGCTTTCGCGAAGCACAACGGTGTAAGCGCTGGATACGGGTCATTGCAAACGTGTCCGGTAAGCAAATTACTCGTGTTCTCCACAATCATTAGCCTGGGAAAGTGTGATAATGTAGGTCTTCTGTTCTTCTTTTGAGTAGCCATGACGGAGAATCGTGGTAACTTTAATTGTGAAGCTTAACAGACCCTCTGACCACGTGCGCGACGTGCAACAGTAGACAGGTGACGCCCGGACGCGGTAAACATTTCACACGCTGTGACCACCAATAATTTGAAGTTATCGCCACCACAGAGCATTACACACACTAGGGCTTTGAAGGCTCAAAGTGCTGGCTTTACCTGGTAAATGCGAACACGTGCGTCATGCAGGTCAATCGCAAATTGATAGTGACCACAAACAGTTTTTTTTTTGCCATTGGTCTTCGGCAGTATGGGAGCTATTTCGGAGGCGTCAGTTTTGTCTTTAGTTGTACACTGAGAAAGTGGACACGCATGTATCCCCATTTCCAGTATATACACACGAACGACAACCGTAAACAGCGAATTTGGGCATGCGTTAAAAATTACTTCAAAGCACAGCAAGTAACTGCAAGCAAGGACGCAACTGCAAAGCGAAAATCACTAAGGCAATTCGTGCAGATAAAGCGAGCTTCATATCTCTGATCGCATAGATTGTTCATGTATGCACTTAGTTTAGTGCTTGCTTGCACTTAGATTGCCAGGTGCAGCACGCCGAAATATATTAAACATATGCATTCTGCCCGCATTTCGTTTTGATGAGCTTCCTACCTAATGAGTGAGCTTGGATTGAAGGATGAAGAGTTGCCAGGTCCTTGATTTTCAGGAAACCGTGCCTCAAGACCACAAAAGGAGGAGAGCCTATGCACGTCCGCTTGTGGGCAGCTCTCTGTGCACAACCCAATTAGGGCTGGCGCAGCCACGGGGGCGCTGGTGGCGGTGTTTTTCGCAGTGCCGCCTGGGCAGAGTCTGACCTCTATATTGCAAGCAGATCGGCGCGCGTGGCGTGGCATCGCCGTCGTGACGCGACAAACGAACGCCGGAGCAGTCGGTGTGTATTAGCGCCTTGCGTTTGGCATGTAGTCGTGTTCTCACATGACACGTATCTTAATATTATCATGTTTGCACCAGTCAAATACCTTCGTCATTCATTCACGTCACGTATTACTAATTTGGTACATGTGAAGCTGGCAAAACAGCCGCGAGCGCATCATGAGCGTAGCATGTAGCGATGTTGTTACGTGACACGCATCTAATGATTATCTTGTTTGCACCAGTCGCATACCTTCGTCATTAACTCCCGCTCCGCAGTACTAAATTTGGTATAAGCAAAGCTAGAGAAACGGCCACGAGCACATCATGGGTGTTTCATGTAGCTATGTTCTCACATGACACGCATATCATAGTTTTTATGTTAGGGTAAGTCACGTGTGTTCGGCCTTCAGTAAAGACATACAATACCAGTTTTGCAACTAGTAATGTGAACGAAACCACTGCAAGAGCAGAAAGACCATGAATTATCAATCATGACATTTATGACATACATGTCATGAATTTGATGTTCTGACAAATCATGTATCTTCGTCATATAGTCGTGTTATGCCACACCAAGCTTGGTATCGATACCATGGTCAAAACGGCCAGGAGAGCTAGAAGTCGTATGTGGCTAGATAGATAGATGAATAGACAGACAGACAGACAGATAGATAGATAGATAGATAGATAGATAGATAGATAGATAGATAGATAGATAGATAGATAGATAGATAGATACGCTCAGATGTGCTGAAGTTTGCTAAGAAATGCTTGGCATTTATTATTGCAACACGTGATTTTCAGTACCTTGTATTCTTGTTGACACGTGTATCCACGCACGTATAATTACACTTGCAAGAATTGTATAATTGTTATACATAAGCTTTTTTTCGAGTGTTCATTGTACATTCGAAAATCATCAACTGAAGTGTATTTTGCTTTTTTTCAGTGAATGGGAAGTGATCTAGCAGGAAATAAATCAATCTTTGATTGCATGTAAAAGTTTAAGTACGTGCACAATGTACGCTACACAAACTCGATAATCTATACAATGAGAAAAATAACAAATAACGATACCTTATGCGGCCAATGAATGTTCAGATCATATATCTTACTTTGTAAGCACCCTTGAGTGACCCCAGGGCGGTACGTAGCACTCATTCATAATCTTAGCATCGCTGGCGTCATCTGGTGGACATACACATGCATAAGGTTTCCCTTCGAAGGAGAGTCAATGGGTAAGAGCAGCGCCGTCCTCTCAACGAATGCATTGTATGGGTGCACATTCTAGGCACTATAGTACGGCAGAAGTTTGGCGCACCGTTTTTTAGGGGACAAGGGGGATGCGATCGCCATGTCCCTCTCGTGTGCACGCCTATGCTGACAGATGTACCTTTCCTCCATTTCTTACATCATGTGGAACACTGTGAAGGTTATGCAAGAGGTTCTGTCAAAAACATGTATGACTTCGCGCGGCTCGCACCTAGCTTTCATCGTTGTAAACGCTCGTGCGACACGAGCTCAAACGCGTCAGCAGAGTGTCGCGAAAGGCTACAAGTAAACCATCAAGAAATAACCCAGACAAGCCGTATAATGGGGCGTTTTTATCTCAGAACCACAAAACAGAAAGAAGAAAAGAAATCATCATCAAGTCTGGCGGTAGTGGTAAAAAACTTTTTGTCAGAAGGCCAACAAGTAAAATAATGTTTAAAAAATTGAAAAGCAGCGTTGTGGGCAGTCTTCAGGCTGCCGGTTGTGGTGTCCAGGCAGTGCCTAGCCACGACGTCCTACGCCCAAGTCACCAGCCGAAGTGGCAATTCCGGACTGTTGCTGGAAAAAGCAGCCTCTTACTGCTGCGGACTTCTAAGGTGCCAAGAGGCAGAGGTCAAGTGTGCCGGACAGGAGTAAAATATGTTCTCCCAGTTAGCGATTGAGCTGCCGCATAAGCAGCAGGCCGGCAAGTACATTCCGGGGCGGAAGAGGGCAAGACGTGCAAGAGTAAGGCAGGTTTTGGCCTGAAATTAGAGCCACAAGTTTTGTTGGTTCTGGGAAAGGAATTGGTGTGATGGGGGATAAGTGAGACGGGTGGGACGGCAGGGAAATGTGATGTCGTGTTACGCGGAAGAGCGTCTCGCATATTCATTCCCGGAGGGGGGGGGGGGCTTGCTCGGTCGCTCATATCGCGAGCGATAGAATTGGCCGCCTTGTTGCCTGGATGATCCCCGTGAGCCGGTACCCAGGTGATATAAACGGGTCGAGAAAAAATGTTGCCAGACTGCTGAATGCATGCGGCCGAGGGCGCCACCCGTCCTACCACGTAATTGTATACCGTGTGTTTGGAGTCGGAGAAAATGTATTCTGCTGAGGATTGTGTTATGGAGAGGGCAATAGCTGCCTCGTCAGCCTTGACAGATTTGTAAGTACAGACGAATACGATAATGATAGGTTGGAGGGATTTGTTGGTGACTGCGAGGGCGTGGGCTGCGTAATAGCGATACGGGGCGGCATCCACGTAAGCCACGTCGGGCTCCCGTCCGAATTTACGCCAGAGCGCGGAGGCTCGAGCTGCTGTTCTATAGGAGGGGTAGTCTTCAGCATGCATATTCTTCGGGAGGGGATCGATGCCTAGAAGGGAAAAGACGTGGGAAAGGATGGGCAGTGAGATCCGAAGAGGCAAAAGAGGGAAGAGTTGTAAGTGTGTAGAGAAGTGCGTGACCTGGCCGTGTGCGACACAGCGGGAGGAGCTGGAACGTGCTATGGGCCTCCGTCAGCTCCGTGAGGGAGTTGTGGACACCCATCGACAGTAGCCGATCTGTTGAGGTAGATGTGGGAAGAGACAGGGCCGACTTATACGCCTGACCAAGAAGGCAGTTGACTTTGTCTCTCTCGGTGCGAGAAAGAAAGAGATCCGGTAGAGAATAAACAAAGCGGCTGAGAACTAATGCCTGAACCAGGCGGCGGAGGTCGTGTCCGCGCACGTCATGGTGGCGGTCCACAATGCGGCGTATGAGGTGCATGGTCTGGTGTACAGCGTTGCTGATTTGAGTGATGATGGTAGTGTGCTTACCATTAGATTGAAGAAAGAGTCCAAAAATGCGAAGGGTAAAGATGAGAGGTAGTGGTGTGCCGTAAACGGAGATGGTGAGTGGAGAAGGAGACAGGGGAGCCACTACGGGAGGCAGGAGGAGCAAAAGCCCCGATTTGGTCACAGAACAGCTCAGCCCGATAGCTCGGGCGTGACATATCACGGCGTCCACACCCAACTGCAGAATGGTCTCCTTGTCGCCAAGATTGACGGTGGTCACCCAAAGGGGACGTCATCAGCATAGAAAGTATGAAATAAAGCTGATATTGTGCTGAGCTTGCGTGCCAGAGGGAAGAGGGTAATGTTAAAAAAAGAAGGGACAGAATAGAGCTCATCATGTCTGAGATGCAAAAATAATCCTACTATTTTTAGTGGGAACGCAATTATGGGAAGAGTTCTCGCTAGCTTTCGCAGCGTTGCACTTGCTGCAGAAAACGGAGTATAAGAAAAGACACTCGTAGAACACGTGACCATAGGCTCAGAGTTGTTGCTCTTCTGTAGGTGCCGTCATAATCCCTTACATGATTTTCGAATATGCATAACCCCCCTCTCTTCCACCCACCCATTAAGTGTGACGCTGAGCTCAATTGTGCCGCTACTCTACAATCTGTGTGTTCATGCAATTACGTCGCATATCGAAATCTCCTGTTGGAGAGAATGAAGAATTGCCTAAAGCAAACACTTCATGGGAGCTTAGTTTACCGCAATTTAGGCAGTAGCACAAAGATGGGGAAAGCAAGACGGGAAACAGCGTGAACCAATTTATTGATTAATCCACGTCATCCCATATACGTGGTCCACGTAATTCTCATAAGAAGTTTTAGAAAAACCATTGGCTGTAAGAGCTTCTAACTTCTCTATGTTAGTGCGAATAATGTGTTCAACTGATCACCAAGAACAGGCACTTTAGTTATGTAACCCTTTTATTGAAATTAGAGAGGGTAAAATTTAGCGAATAACCTCAGGATCCACAGGTTATGTTGCGGTGAAATGTGCCTGGTTGTTTTTGTAGCGTAAGCTACATTGGCTGAGGTTGAGCAGGTTTGCTTGGCACGAAAACAAAATGACGTGCTCGCACGACAGTACATCAAGCCAGTGCCAAGGTCACTACATAAAAA
This sequence comes from Rhipicephalus microplus, assembly GCF_043290135.1. Taxonomy (NCBI): domain Eukaryota; kingdom Metazoa; phylum Arthropoda; class Arachnida; order Ixodida; family Ixodidae; genus Rhipicephalus; species Rhipicephalus microplus. Next base: position 41,774,516 of record NC_134700.1, read on the forward strand.
ATGGTAGGGCCGATCCAGTGCACTCAAGCGCTTCAAAGCGTTCGGTTGATGTCATGTTCAATCGTCATTCTATGGACGTGAGAGAGTCAGGGAGACAGAGATAGTGTGTATTTGTGTATGTGCCTGCGTACGCGCGTGTGTTTACACTTCAGTGAAACAACGCCGGTTTCAGTCTGCCAGCTGTCACTGGGGTACCTTTCGTCGTGTCGTTGAACCAACGGGCACAGTTTCCGGATAGTAGGTTCGTTTATCCTCCTTGGTTTTCATCGGTTGATGTCCGCCCCCTCGCACGACATACAAGACATGCGCGAGGCGACGAGGACCGTACTTGCGATAGCACTTTTCTCGCTTTTTGCAAGCTTGGTTGAGTGGCGTCACTTGGTGTCGTCTTTCGAACTATTGTGAAAAGGAGGGAGTGGAATAGCCACCCTAATGTGCACCGAGACGGCGCTCTTACCACCGGGGAATAATGCTACGTAGCTAACATATCAGCCATCAGAAGACGAAAACGAAGTGCTATGCTCAGTCAGCTGTGCATTCTATTCTCCATCTTAGTCGCTGCTATACACATCAGTGTCAATATAGATTCTGAATAGCATCGCCTCGTGTCATTTTTACGTAACAATATGCATGGTTATGAAAATACCTGCAAGGTGAGATAAAAACAGACGTGTAAAATAGGAAATGAAAGTAATTTCACCGTGATGTAACACGTCGTCAAAGACGCATTTTCATCTCCCTAGCGCAAGAGCTTAATTGCGGTAGCCGCAGCCATAACTCCGAAGCGCCGCAAGCCGCCATGCCGGAAGCGAGGCAGTGAGTTCTAAGCGAGCGCCGCCGTTCAGCTCTTGCTAGCGAACGCGAGACCAAACACTGCGTCGCACGTCTAGCATCTGCCGCCAACGAACCTCGAAAAGGAGAGCGACCGTACGCTTGGCCACCGCCAAGAACAGCGCCGAGTTGATTTGGAGCGGGCGCCTAAAAAACCGGCTGTAATGCGGCTCTTTTCCACGAACTTGAGTGCGTGCAGCGACAAAACACGAGTCCGCTCATGGCAGCCGACAACGGTCGGTGCCGAGCTGCTTGCGACTCATTGACGGGAAAGCCTGTTTCACACGCGAGCGATTTTGCTCAAGGAGCGGAGCGGCAGCCGCTACGCGAGCCCAAGCTACAGCGGTGACTGGACGCCCTTGTGAAGATCGCTAAAGTTGGAAAAATTCGCTCGTGGCAGAAGCGCCGAGCGACCAATGACATCATTTGACACGTGATGCCAGGGTCGATGTCGAGGATTGGACGCACGCGCTGCGACGACCTGGTTCCACAGAACAACTGGCTCCTACTCAGTAGCAGATGGCATCTGTCTACTCTCCGGCTCACAAATACCTCGCGTTCCCTTCAACAATTCGCCCTTTGCCGAAGTTGTGAAAAACCTCTTCTGTGGGACGTCGAGATAGAGGATTTCTGCAAGAAGCATAAGAAGAGCGTTTTTTGGGAAGAAATTGGTGAGCTCCTTTAAGAAGTCGCACAGTTCCGTAAAGTCGTCGCTTGGACTAGCCATGTTCCCTGGGGAAGTCGAAGTGGCGCTGTTTTCCTTCGTTGCTCTTGATGACGTTTCAACCAGAGTGACAATCATGTGCGGTGCCTTTTTTCATTTTTTATTAATTTTACTACTTCACTTTTTTAGCATTTTCTTCAATTGGTACTCTCACGTTGAGGAGCCACATGGCACACCGTATTTCTCTGTCGCAGCAAATGTAGCTGGTTTAACCAATAATGAAATTTGGTGTCGTGGTGCATAGCTGAAGGGTTCACACAAACGAGAGAGCAAGGATGGATACTACGGCAGTCTACTTGAGAAGTGCATTCCGCGCAGGTCCATAAAAAGGAATTTCGGGATGTGACTCAACAAGAACGGGGCCTGAAGCTTGCTGTCGCGGTTCGAGGAAAAAAGGCATTCACTTGGGGCCTTTATTTTTGCTCTTCCTTTCAACAACATATCGATTTCTCGCTAAAACCCAGGCTCACTTGTCCGTGTCTTCTGCGACGCTTTTCGCGCAAGGAACAGATGCACCACACAACGCTCAAGTTTGAAGGCTTTTTATAGGTCCTGCCACACCCTGACCAGCTACTCTCTGTGAAACTTAGTGCCGGAATTCATAGCTGGCTGGACGAAGATACATGTTTGGTTGCGAGCACAACATCACAACATACGCTGCGTAGATAACGAAGAACAGCTGTTGATTTCAGGCACCAGTGCAGCAGCACATGCCTTGGGGCATGCACCTGAATTACACGGCTGAAGACTGCCAGTTGAATGTCACTGTGTGCCAACGGCAAAGGTGTGTTGTGTGAAATGATGCGACACTTCGGCTTTTCTGCTCACCACCGCGGCATTTATGTGCGCGAATTCCCGCTAAACTAAGAATTTCTGCGTAGTCTCCGACCTGGACCACGAACAAGTGTATATACAGTAGCCAAAGAACCGGGACAGCGAGCGTATCACGTATACCATGCTGCCTGCCATTGGCGAAACTCTTCCTGGAATGCTTTACTGAATCACTCAAAACCTAGTAGTAGCTGTAGTAGAAAACTTTATTATATACATGATCCAAAAAGGCTTGAACTCGTGCCCCGAGGAATATACGGGGTGAAGAGCGAAGTCTGTGCGGCAGGGTGGTGTCCCTATTCCTGGGCCCCCTTGGCGCGAGCCATCCGTTCAGCTCTGTGGATCAGTCGCAGCTGATCTACAAGCTGAGAGGCTTACTATTTAGGGTGGAAGCATACAAATTCGAGCGCGAGAAGAGATGTAGACTATTTGGAAAATCCCGATGAAGAGTGCGTTTGCAAATGCCACAGGGCGACAGCAAACACGGCCGAAGCTTACCACTGGCACGTTTCTTATCAACTGTTTATTTGTTATACACTTAGTTCAATCAATGTACAGACGCGTGAAAGTCGAGCGGCTATTGATGACGATGAACCTCGCAACACAGGGGTGCCAAAGGTAGGACACTTGGAGGGGAGCGCGGCTTAGAGAAACCACTGAAAACAACGGTTAACCGGCACCTTCTTCGGAGGACAATGCCCGCCAGAGCGGCGGGCGTCGCGCAACAGCAGCTTCGCATGTGCAACGAACGCGCGTCCGCGCGTCCTCCCGCCGCTCATCGCGGCGACCACCGCCGCTGGGTCGGTCGCATTTGAAACAGGCGAACTATTTTCCCAGACTCAGTTCCCACGCTAGCGAAAGCTCCACCAGCCCGTGCCGGAGCACTAACAGCGCAGGATATACTACACTATTAGAAAAACAATTATAGTATTTGCTAACTTTGGGGTAGTAATGGTTTGTCAAATGTGCGACAACCCTGGTAGTAAGCGCAGTTAGTAACTGCGAGGGTGGTAACAGTTAGTATAGATTTGATGTTAGTACCACCATTTAGTAACTGTTACTACCGTAGCTGTTACCACCCATGGTTAGTAACTTTTGAAGCTTTCAAGATAAACGTAGCAACTGATAGCAACCTGTTCATTGTTTTGGGCGTAGTATTTCTTTTGCTAATGGTATACAATCAATGCCTCATTACTACACAACTTCGGGTATGCTTGCGTGGTGTGCAACGAACGCCAAGAATACATATTTTTACGCTACACTATGAAGTAAGCGTGGGATATATATAGCACCTACTTTGAAGATGCATGTCTGGCACAGAAAAGCACTTGTGTTCAGGATAAATTATAGGAAATGTGAATCTACAGCACTATATTATACAACTTGACTAAGTGTGTTTGGGATCATAGCACAGGACTTTTAAATAGCTTTACTTGTAAAAAAATATGTCATATTTATTTATCACAAAAATTCCACAAAATAGTTTTGGTACAGTGGCCAAAACAAGGTACCGAACTCATTACCATAGTCTCAGTGCATTTAAATGCTTCACATGACTAATACATCAGCGGGTAAATAGGTAATGACCGTTTTTAGAGCTTGATTTGCAAAAATAACGATAATATTTTGATACACGCCATGGTGGATTAATTGTGATCCTCTGGTTATCATGATCCAGAGTTCTTGTTAATTTGCTGTAATTTACTGAGGTTGTTGTAATTGTTTATTACAACGCGTGTAGCGCTTGCTAATGGTTCGTTAACTTGCACTTCTGCGTTTAGAGAATATCAGAATGATGTTTACATATCTCGGTTGCGTAATTTAAGACAAATGTTTTTCTCCAGGATATCTCCTGCTCAATTTTCTCTTTCATGAAGATACGTTGAAATGACTCGTCTCAAAACTTATTAGAATCGGAATAACGAACTGCTTTGATTTGGATAGTCAACAGCCCGGTAGGAAAAAAAGTAGTAACGGAGCAAGAAAAGTAGTGAGAGCTGCAGTAACTACCTCTTTAATTCGAGTTACTAACTTTCAGATAGATACACCGAAAATTTTTACACCCTTATGGGTGTAAAAAGAGTGTTTCACAGGTTTACACCCTTTTCGAATGGATGTAACACCCTTTTCCTTGCTGGTACATTCTCAGAGAAGGGTGTAAGCGGCATAAAGGTGCTATTATGCCGTTCGTGAGGGTGTTGAAGAACTGAAGTGCGTACACCTATAATTGCTGCAATAAAAATTAATCAGTTTAACGTCCCAAAGTTGTCATATATCATTGAAGACGCCGTACCGAAGGGCTCCGAAAATTTGGACCACCTGCGGTTACTTAATGTGCACCTAAGTGTAACAACACAGGTCTCGCACTATTTCTCGTCCACCGAAATTGTGGCCGCAGTGAACTGCCAAGAAACTGCCGAGATTCGATCCTGCAACTTGCGGGTCAACAGTTCAGCACCATAAGCACCAGACCGCCGGCGCGGGAGTGCACGTGCAAGAATCGAGCTGCATCCATGCTTGCAAATAAAATACCACGCATAGTGCAAGGAATGCCTTTTCTAAGATAACAATATCGTGGGATGAAAAAAAATCAAGGAAATGATTAAGGCATTGGCAAATTTCACAGAACACTCTAAGAATAATTGAGAAAATGTAAAAGAGACTAACTTTTTTTCGCACTGTATGATTCGACAAGCTTTGCCGCTTTATATCGTTCACATTATATGTTAATAAATGAATGAGCTAAAGCCACGATCTACGGACAGCACATATTCATGTGTAGAAGCAATTGAGGAAAAAAGCTTGAATTTATTACAAAAACTGTGTTTCCGATGGAGGCAGAAATGTTGTAGGCCCGTGTACTCAGACTTGGGTGCACGTTAAAGAACCCCAGGTGGTCAAAATTTCCGGAGCTCTCCACGACGGCGTCTCTCATAATCATATGGTGGTTTTGGGACGTTAAACCTCAAAAACCAATCAATCAATTATTACAAAAATCCTTGCACGGTCAACAGCCGTTCAAGTGCAAGTCGTTTTCATAAGATGATTGAAGACGAGACGTGCTTGGTTGAAAAGGAAAACAATGCACTACCTTCTGCAACCGTGCGAGAGCACGGGAAGTGATTATTTAGGTCAAGAAATAAAGGTCAGAGATTGGCATGGTCAGTGCAAGCAGTGCCTTTGCGAAGCGAAGGGGAGAAGAGTACGTGAGGAGGGAGAGAGACACGCCTCTCGCCCCCGCACACACACACACACACACAGACACACACAAACACAGGGAACTTTCGTGAGATCTGCTCGACTGGAGGTACGCTTGTGGCCGGTCTTGTGTAGGCAGGCATGGTGGTTGAGTGGCCGTAACTTCGCAAGTAGTCACGTAGATCCTCCGTGAGTGTTCACAGCGTGGTTTATTTCAACGTTTCGGCCTATAGTCTGGCCTTCATCAGAATATATATATATATATATATATATATATATATATATATATATATATATATATATATATGTGTGTGTATGTGTGAGTGTGTGTGTGTTTGTGTGTGTATTTATTTATTTATATTGTGGGACGCTGCGACCCACGCCGTAAAACTTGTATTTTCTATCTATTCAGTTTGACATTCTTTCGGGGGGGGGTGTGAGGTAATCAGCAGAGACACTGCAACCCCCTTCGAGTTGCAGTGCCCCCTCTCTATTTCTCTATGTACCAATAGGGATTTCATTGCCCCCTAAGTGACCGACGGTCGGCCCCGCCTCCCTTCTCCCGTGGTGGGCACGCCTATGCATAGGCACCATCATTTATTAAAATAAAATTTTGTCTGTAAATGTGTGCATGAACAATAGTACATTTTGAATTCAAGAACATGAGTGTTTTAGGTGATTATTACCGCTGTTGTTCATTTGTTAAAAATGTATTGTACCTGCAAACGTTTTAAACTTCGCGCGCTAAATATATACCTTAATTTTGTTTGTTCGTGCAGATACATATATTTTGCCCCCTTAGTTTTTATTTTAAATATATTTCCGTTTACATTTTATACTTAAGTGCATCATTAAAGTATTTTAGTGTGCCAATGTACGTCTGCGGAGCTATAACCACGATACTTGTTTAGGCGTGCTTGCTCGCTGGTCGGGCGCCTCGCAGCTGCTCGGTTCTGCATCAATATTTCTCGTTTTTTGAGGTGTGCTTGCGCGCTGCGTTTGTGTTTTGTGTTCTGCCGGTGCTGCCTATTACGATGAACTCTACTCAAGCGAGGACGTGTGGCGTCGCATTTTGGAATACTCGCCAGGTATGTACCAAATACCTGCTGTGGGTGCTTGTCAACACCGAGAGCGTGATAACGGTGCCATGCTACGTTTTTCGTTATATGTGGGCGATAACTGAGGTTCTTTAACGTAGCGAACCTGTTTGTGTGTGTCATTTCATCAGCACAAAGGCGTTTTTTGTGGGAAGTCAAGTGTGGGCGAGCTTTTTCTTTCGATTCAAGCATGCTTCGGTGTGTGAAGCACATGGCGCGTGCGTGCGCAGTGGGAATTCAGCGGCGGATTTGTGCGAGTTGTGACGGCGCCCGCCTCTGTCGGCAGTGGTGCTGGCAGGGAGGCCTGCTCGCGATGGACCAATATGTTGGTTAAATAATTGTTGGGCGAAGACGGCGTTTGTTAGCTGTAAGCGTTGATTACGCCTAGGGCGCGTATGTTTGAATCTAATAACTTGGGTATTTTTTTTTGCATGCCTGTTCATATTGTGTGCTACAGGAGTCAACGGGTTAATATGTTGTACGTTTAATATGTTGTACGTCAAAACAGTTTGAAAACAGTTTCATATGTTGTATGTCCTTTTTTTAAACTATTATCAGAAATTGCTGTGGGTAGCCGAACGTATGCCGTTGTATGCATCCACGCCGGCACGCATCTTCGATCTACCGTGTTACTCGAGTTCGCGTGCGGCATGCTGCCTCGTCTTAGGCGTGGCTCGCAAGCCTTGCACGTATGTATGCTTAGATATTTATGCAGCCCGTTTAGTCAAATCTGAGCTTACGTTATGCACCCGCAACATAGGTTGCCTGATGCGTTCAGAACCCATGAATTTTGAGCCGTTCGTTAAACTTGAACTGTATTTTCGAACAAAATTTTCATGGCTTATTAGGGCCTAATAACTGTAGCTTAACTGTATGAGCCCTATTTCGATCAGTAGTTCATGCGGTAGAGCACATTTTATTTTATCCAGCTTGTTTTTGCTATGCTTAGATTTCAATACTTTGTGGTGGTTTATTAAATATTGTATGTGCCTCGCCCAAACTTTGTGTTCAAACTTTGCTAAGCACTTTTACTTGTACGAACAGTGAGAACAGTTTATACCGCCACCTCTAATGGCATTTAATAATAGATTACAAGCTCATGCCCGTCTGCTCAGAAACACACATGAAACCTTTGAAAAACCACACACTGGCCAAGAATAAAAGCACAGTCTTTGTCACTTGTGAATGGGGCTCCTGTGTGGGGGCCAAAACGTCATGTTTTCAGTTCAATTGGGTTTAGCATGTTGTTTTAGTTGTCTTCACATCAGATGAGAAGCCTAAGTAAATTCTTTAGGAATCCGCTACAGTTATAGAAGGAATCTGTGGTGTTTGAAGAAACGATTAAATTATTTAACGCTCAAAACTTGCAATAATGCTATACATCATAGTATCCATACATAAGGCATGCACGTGTTACGGCGAAAATGGAAAATTGAACAGTATGTCCATCTGACAATCATGTATATAGACTGCATGTTTCCAAGCTATTGGCATTGACGCAATTACACAACTTCGGAAATCAGTCTCATCAAATTTTTATTGTGTATTGCTAAATCGTTACCAATGCCTTCCAGTATTCTTGTTACTGGAGATTGTTGCACAAGCTTGCATGCTTTATTAGGATGGTATTTAGCTCAAGGTGGGCGCGTTGTATTAGCATTTCCACATTTTTCCCATTATTTACTATACAGCCTGTAATGAGTGGTTTGTTAGAGATGAGTAAGGGGCACTGCCTTTTAGCCACCTGGAATCATTGACCTAATAGCCATAATTTAGCAGATGACAACAGTAATTTAGTGAAACCAATTTTCTATGTCATCGTCATAATCGTCCTAATGTACGCAGCCAGAAGAAAGTTACATTAGTTGTGTTCAAACTAAAATTTGTAATTTAATTTTATGTGTTACCTTCGATGGATACTTGATCAAAGCGCATACCGTCATGTACGGGCTGCACTAATAATGAATTGGCATGTATACGGACTATGCCAGAGCGCTGTTCAAGTATATTTTGTGACACATCTGTTATGTGGAAAATGCATATTCTTTCGTAAGTTTGCAGCTATATTTGCCAAAAACATTGAGGATGTTTCAGTTGTAACATGTCTGGTTTTCGTAAATCCTACTCTTTCAAAACACAATGTTCCAGATCATTCTAAATAGAGTTACAAATTCTGCTTGGCTAACAGACACATCAGTAAATTTTTTCTTTGTTTCTCTCACAGCCTGTACATGCTCGTCGTAGGAAGAGAGTGTGGGAGACGTCTGGACTAGCCTATCATCAAGGCTGGCTCATGGAAAATTTGACTGCTGGTGCACATCAGCGGCGCATGGCTTCTGTTTCTTCTGGAAAGCGAGCTGTACAGAGCAACCTTGTAGCTATATTCAAGGAGCACAAAGGTTCATGGTGTTCAAAGTTAACCCTTTTGTTTTTCCTTAAAAGAGAAGTCACCGATGTAAGTCATGTATGTAAAAGCCACCTCAGCTGATAGCTATGTATCCAGGAGGATGCAATGTGAGACAATAGTTATCACTGTGAGCGGTGCCAATAAGTTTTTTAATCACCTTAATAGTGATCGCAGCAGGAGATCATGTATGTGATAAATATTTCAGCCAGTCACATTGCTACATATTATCACTTGTAAGAATTCTACCATGCCTGTGCTAAGATATCCTGTTGAAAATTTAGTGTCCGCTTCCATTATTATGTGTGCAGGACAGTGAGCACTAGCACAGACTCTGATTTCATGCATTTGATCTGACCGTGGGTGGAAGGCATGGGCAAACAATAAAATGGTTACTAAATGGTTACTAAACACTAAATGGTTACTGGTTGCTAATCGCTGGCGATAGCAAGAACCGACTGCTCTTTCCGCTAGGGAGTGATAATTTGCTGAACCTCACTGCCTTGAATGCGTAATCATGAAAAGCAAAATTAAACTTTTGAACGGGATATCTAGGAGCATAAACATAATCAAAAAAGTTTTCCAAGTGAGACTGTGTAGACACACGACTGCCTCCAACTTTTTAATGCAAACATACCTGCTTATTTGCGTTACTAAAATTTCAATATTTTTGGTTGATTGGGCAGACGACAGCATTATTTCTTACTTTGTGTCCTCCTGGACACAATCTGCCAAGGTGCTTTTTTCTGTTCTTAAGGCTAAAATTGAATTTAACTAGGCAGCGCATTTATGAATGTGTCAGTGCTACTTACTGAGCTCTTTATTGGATATTTTGTTTTTTTTTCCAAGATCTACTCAGTGAGTTGCCCACAAGACTCGCATGTCATGTTAATTGACGCCTTCTGTGCAATTGGTTATTTAAAAACACTTTTTGTGTTGTGATAAAAAGTAGCACAATAATGATTTTATCATCAGTGTAACCCTCACTGAATATTCTATTTTAATATATGTTTGTTACCTTAGTTATTTCATTGCCTTTGGGAAGTTAAATTCATAATTGCAATCAAGTGTTTTCCTACTGTTGTACTTCATCATACCGAACTTTGCCAATACTGAACCATGTCGGATATTTTACAGTGATACATACTCATGTTTAACATTGTTAATGATAACTGATCGAAGGCATACTAGAATATTGTAATGTGAGTCCTTGGACTGGGGGGGGGGGGTTGAATGGTGAATTTTTTCAACTACATAGTAATATCTGCTTGCTTTATTTCATGTCAAGTGTAATGAGAATATTATTTAGTGAGGTTAACATGTTAAAACCACGATATAATTATCAAGGACACTGGAGTGGAGGGTTTAGGATATTTTGACCACCTGGGGTTCTTTAAAATGCATCCATGTCTAAGCAGACAGGTGTCAAGCATTTCCTCCTTAATCAAAATTGCAGCCACCACAGCCACGGTTTGATTTTGCGGCCTTCAGTTCAGCACTCAAGGGTTACTTGAAGGGTATATTAGTTGTGGGCTGTGGTCTTGCTTCCATGATGAATCTTAAGTACAGCAGTTTGGTGCCAACAAGGCATCTCTACTAATGCACTGGTGTGGTGTTTCTGCATTCATAATTTACTGCAATATTATTTATTTTATCAAGATGCATTTCTGAGTAGCTCTGCGTAGTGTCTGCTGCTGTTGTTTATTACATTGCTAACGTTTTGCAAGAGGTAATGATTGTTGCATGTATTCTGAGTTAGATATGAAGTTACGAATTTTCCTTCTTTTATACTCTGTAAGAGTGTGAAGCCCCACAAGTCACTCTGATATATTTTGCATATTGTTCATCAGGCAGCTAATTTGTGTGTGCGGAGCTTATATAAGCAGCCTATAATGTTTTGAATGCCTTGAAAATTGCCTTAGGATCAGAAAAAACTGTTGTGAAGAGTGGGATAGTCTGAGTGAACAGTGGAAGTTCCTCAGATAGGCTGGCTGACGTTTCGATAGGAGGACATATTTTCGTCAAAAGTGCCTTGCCTTCTCATCCTTGGCATGTTAGTTTTAGAGGGTTAGTAGAGACGTCATCTTCTGGTGGTGATTCGTGTCCTTGTTGGCAATTGCCGTCGGTAAAGAAAAAAAAGAACTAGAAAGCGAACGAGTGCAGTCCTCACTTCAATTCAAGTTGGCTGGTAGCAATTCACAATGTTCTCGGAGGGTAGAGAAAGAAGGGAAGAAACAAAGAGGAAACATGCAAAGTAAGAGTGGTGTGCTGCCAAGGGGTCGCCGCTACAGACACAAGAAAAAAGCAAAGAGGTTGAAAGTTCGAAGCCAGCAGGCGGTCCCCGCACTTGGCCATCACAAAGGCTTGCCGATGATAAAGGCCTATGCTGTTCTCGAAGATCTATGAATGGGACTGACAAGAAAGCGGTTACACAAAGGCGCGAGAGAGAAGCAGGCGGCTACTTTTAAATGCCAAGATGTCAAAGATAAGCGACACCACATGTGTTCGGAAGAGTATGTATTTAATTGGGAAAGCCATTGCGTAATATATGCTTTCACTATCCCCGTAGGTGGACCGCTCAACAGAATTGCCTCGAGAATTCGGCGGCATGTTGGCAGAAAACTAGAGAAAGTCAGAATGCAAAGAAAATAAGCATCAACAAGAGAAACAAAAAAACGGAAAAATGAAAAAAGGCGGGTTGGGGGTAGGTGACACGCCAGCGTTAACAGACAAGGAGAGGAAAAATAGAGACGCAGAGAAATTTGTGGGTTGGCAATGACTTAACGGTGCACGGTAGGAGTATTTTTTGAAGCGACAAAAAAGGAAAGAAAGCTGTGGTGGAAAGGTTCTGGAAAATAAAAATTTTGTTGTTGTGTGTATATAGACACATGTATATATATATTTATTATTTTAAAAATTTGAGAGAACATCAATAGTACAACTTTTAGTCTAGGAGCGATTCCATGTAATACTGGTTATGTCTTTATGAAGGTTAAACTTCTCTCGTTTCTAAATGCTGTCGTAATTATGCTATGGCTTTCAGCGATTCCGAATTGCGACGTGCTACATTGATTCGTGACCGGTGTAGGTGCTTACATTTGTGCATCAAATATCCTTTCATGTATTTCCTCTCTCATGGTGAGCAGAATGTCGTACAACATAAAGCTTTGCTTGGTCAAAATTGTGGCCCTGTTGGTTGAAGTGACTGGCTACTGATTTTGGTAAATTGTGTTTTGCGTCTGCACAGTGGCCGTTCAGTCTTACGTGAATTGGCTGCCCAGTTTTGCCTATATAGTGTTGTCTACAGGTGGCACACTTAAGACAGTATATTAGGTTGTTTGAAGTGCAGATGTAGATCGATGGGACCTTGTGAATGTAGTCAGATTCTGTGCTTCTTAAGTTGTTATCCAGCTATATATATTTACAGGTGGAGCATCTGAGCCGGCCACAGGGACCAGACGTCCTAGTGTTTGCTTTAAGTTTTGTGGGAATTCGCGATGCGTGGCACGTGGAATTTGCAACGATAACTTAAAGACATGCTTGTTCACGCAAACTTAGACTAAGACGTCTGATCTCTATGGCCGGCCCAGGTGCTCACCCTGCAAACATATACAGCCAGCTACCAACATAAAAAGCACAGCATCTGACTACATTCACAAGGTCACATTGAGTTTCACCTGCACTTTTAAACAACCTAATATACTTTTCTGAGTGTGCCGGCTGTAGAAAACAATATATAGGGGAAACTGGGCCGCCAATTCACGTAAGACTGAACGGCCACCGTGCAGACACAAAGCAAAATTTACCGAAAGTAGTAGCCAGTAAATTCCACCAACAGGATCACAATTTCGACTAAGCAAAGCTTTACGTTCTACAAAATAATTTACGGTCACCACGAAAGAATACATGAAATCATACTTTATACACAAATTTATGTCCCTACACCTACCAGGAATCAATGTTGCTCGTGGTAATTTGGAACCGCTGAAAGCCATTGCATAATTCTGGCCGTATTTAGGGACTAGAAACGTTCAACCTTCAAATAGACATAACTGCTATAACATGGAATCACTCCTTAGGTACACATTGTAATAATAATATTCACTCTTAATTTTTAAAATTTTAGTTTTAGATATGCATGTGTCTATATACATACTACGAAATTTCTATTTTCTAAAAACTTTCAACCTAGGCTTTCTTTCCTCTTTTGTCGCTTCAATAAACATTCCTACCGTGCATCGTTGAAGTCATTGCCAATCCACAAAGTTCTCTTCGTCTCCTTTTTTCCCTCGCCTGTTAACGCTAGCGTGCTACCTACCACCAATCCGCCTTTTTTCCATTTTTTTCTTTTCTTCTGCGTTTCTCTCGTCGTTGCTTATTTCCTTTGCATTCTGAACTTGCCTATTTCTCTGCCAACATGCCGCCAAATTCTTGAGGCAATTCCGTTGAGCGGGACACCTACGGAGATAGTGAAAGCATATAATTAACCAATGACCTTCCCCAATAAGCACGTGGTCTTCCGAACACATCTGGTGTCGCTTACCTTTGATATCTTGGCATTTAAAAGTTGCCGCCTGATTCTCTCTCGCGCCTTTTTGTAACCGCTTTCTTAGGAGTCCCATTCATAGATATTCGAGAACACCATAGGTCTTTATCGTCGGCAACCCTTTGGATGGCCAAACGTGGGGACTGTCTGCTGGCTTCGAACTTTCAAGCTCTTTGCTTTTTTCGTGTCTGTAGCGGCTACCCCTTGGCAGTACACTGCTCCTACTTTGACTGTTTCCTCTTGTTTTCTTTCTTTTTTTCTCCACCCTCCGAGAACTATCTGAATCACTACCACCCAACTTGAAATGAAGCAAGGAGTGCACTCCTCGGCTTTATAGTTTTTTTTGCAGACTACGATTGCCAACAGGGACACATGCCACCACCAGGAGATGATGTCGTTACTAACCTCTTGAAACTAATATGCCAAGAATGAGAATGCTAGGTTCCTTTGACGACGATAGGTTCTTCTATCGAAACGTTGGTCAGCCTATCTGAGGCATTTCCACCTGTCAGCTCCCATTTTGATTTTGTTGTGAAGAGTGTGTTTTTGAGAAATGGATGCAGTCTCTATTACCTAGAAAGATGATGAAAAATAAAACTTGAAATTATAAATTGTGGTGAATCTTCGTGGGGCAAGGGCTGATCTGTTAATCATCTTTCTTCAGCCACTGACCTTACCTGTTCGAATATTGGCGGTATATTGCTCTAACTGTAGTATGAATGAAAATAAAATGTACAAAATATTATAATAAATGTGTTTGCTTTCAGTTGAGAGAAAACCTGTGTTGTGGTACATGTTCCTGACAATTATCTTACGCCAATGTATGTCTACCTTTAGGAGATGGGAAAACATTTATCAATAAGAGGAAACAATGTCTACCAAAGCAGCTCTGTTATTTTTGTATAATCAGAAAGTTCGAAATGAAGTAGGTGAGGCTGAACTCGCATGGTTTCGCGATATCAAGTGTAACTTCAAATTAAGTGTCTGAAATATGTATTTCTGTATCCTGCATAAGACAAGTGCACTGTTACGGGTAAAGTTTTCAATTTAATGTGTTTGTGTGTCTAGACAAACGTATGCATACCAAGCACCCTTGCTGTATCGACTCACTTAGCCACCAATTGATATACCTGAGATGCTTATGCTATTTAACACTCAATATTTGTATTTCATTGTTTAACTATAAAAGGCAGTTTAAATTTCTATAGTCAGCTTTACAAAGAAGGCTTTGAGTAATACCATTGCATATCAGTAAGCTTGCTTTTACATACACACACACACACAAACACACACACACACACACATATATATATATATATATATATATATATATAATTAGATCAAACAGACAATATTGCCAAGCAAGGTATAGGGGAAGTTATTTGACCGAATCGTAATGTAAAGATGAAGAAAGAAATGTGGGTGAAAAGATAATTTGCCTTGGACAGGAACCGAACCTGCGACCTTGGTACAACGCGTTACTCAAAAGTCGCACACCTTTTCAACACCCTCTTAGAAGGGTGTTGAAGTATGCGAACACCCTAACATTTTGCTGAACACCCTTCGTGTGGGGTGTTCAAGTAACACCCTTTCAGTGGAGTGTATCAGAAAACACGCATATGGTGTCCCTCTGGCGGCAAGCCAATTTACACCCTTAAGTGTGTAAAAAGTCTACTGTGATAGCACGCATGTCGCAAAAAGTTAGTAGCTGTTGCAGCTAGTAACTGTTTACTAACGTAGTTAGCGAACACGTAGCAAAAGGCTTACAGTGGCCCTAGAAAGGTAGCAAGCGCTGCAGTTACTACCTATTTGCTTGCAGTTGCTACCTTTCTACTAACTTTTTTAAGAGGGCACAACCAAGCTCGCTACGAGCGACCACAACGTGTATTGGACAACTCGCAAAAAAGCGACGAGGTCTCCTCGTCAGCCCGGAGCTCATAATGGCGTTGAAGACAGGTGAGCACTCGATGAGCGAGCAGCCGAGGATAATTGCAGCCAATTTTCGAGCGGTCAAAAAGCACTGGTGAACTGCAGACGCCGAAGCCAACAATCGCGGTGAAGTTTTTTGCGTGCGATATACAAAACAATCATGCCCGTTGCTAGCAAGCGCGAGGAGGAGGAAGAAACGACTTTAGTGTGGCAGCAAGATCCGTATCGCACACCAACAAGTACGGCAGAATAGAGAATAATCACCTGCTTGGGAAAGGATCCAGCGCTGAATTCTGCCCTGAGTCAAAGTGAAATAATGTATCCGACAGGCATGCTGTCTTATCGGCCACTATGTTGGCCTTTATTCTCAACCAGGGGTGTCGCGAGTTGGTTGGGACCATCTTGAATTAGGCAGGGGTATACAGCGTGGCTTGGCGACGTGTCGAGACCGGCTCCAGATTTAATGGGTGCGGCGAAGCGTAAAAGCAGCAGTACATGCTCATCCTAGTGTACACACAAAATCCGTGGCATAAATCTTAGATCGTCAAGCTCTCTGAGCGCGACGCAACACGTACCGTCAACAGCAAAAGAGGTGGTAACACTGAGCCAAGAGTGAGGAGGACGGCTATAGTTTTCTCGACAGCGGCATGCGTGTTGCCCGCATCTCCCGCGCAGTTCATCCCTTTGCATGGATAAAGGAGACTGAGAAGATTTCACGCGGCATGCATCCCTTTTTGGTTACTCCTTAACAGAGTGTACCAAGTGTTCATACGTGAACTCACTTGTTGCGTTTGGTGGAGGTGCCGGGTAACGTCCTGGAGCTCCGCAGCCATAGGCTACCATCTGACTCCGCAATTACTGAGCGCGTCGATCCCCCATAAGCCTCTTTCACGCCACCGTCTGCCATGCTCCCTGGTGTACTTCGTCTGCGTAAGCCACCATTCTACAACGGCACTCCAGATCATGAAGTCGAAGACTGGCTGGCAGAGTACGAGCGTGCCAGCGCGATTATCAAGTGGAATGGCCCTGCGAAGCTGACTCATGTCATCTTCTGCCTGACAGGTTTGGCCAACTCATGGTTCACAAACCACCAAGCTGACATCCCCACCTGGTCGATTTTCAGAGAACGTGACCTCGTTTTTCGGTCGCCCAACTTTGCGCTAGCTTCGCGCTGAAATTGGCCTGCTGGCACAATTTCATCGAAACGGTGAGAGCTTCACGATCTACACTTAGGATGTGATTGGCCTCTGTTGGCGAATGGATGCGAGGAAGACGGAGGCTGACCGAAGAAATCATATAATAAATGGCATTGATGACGACGCTTTTTATATGCTTGTGGCCAAAGGGTCACAAACCATCATGGCCATGATTCAGATCTGCCAAAGTTTTGATAAGCGGCGCAAGCAGCGAATATCCGCACGTCGCGCAAATACGCAAATAGCGGATCTTTTGGCTTTGAAATGCAAAAGCAATGGCCCCAACTTCACCATTTTGATGCCTCAAATTCAATATTACATTCGGGGGGAAGTTTCTCGCCAGCTCACTCTTGGGGCCACCATCAACGAGACCCCCACAGCACTCAACCACCCACTTCGCCGTGCTATTCAGATGCTAGTTGCCGAGGCTCTCCCTTCATCCGAGTCTCCAATATCAGTAACTACACCACTGACTTAGGCAGAAGCCGTCCGCCGACCTCCTGTCCAACCACCGCGCCCTTCATACAGTCCAGCCACCAGCTACTACATGTCGCCAGTTTCAGTTTATCCAGTAAATTGGCCCTCCTTGCCACCTCGAGCTACTGTAAAGTTTTGGCGTACTCTGGATAACCGGCCCGTCTGCTACAATTGCGATATTCCAAGGATGTCGCACGCTACTGTCGTCACCGCAGATTCTATTTTATTGATGCTCAGCATTCCGGTAACACCCTTCGGCAATCACATTCACATGTTACACCTGACGCACCTGTCTCGCGCTTACATCGACCTGACTTCAGCCCACGTGGATCTGCCTCACCCCGTCTTCGGTGTTCTTCCCCTGTGCGCCGCCGTTACAACCACGCCCATGAGTAAAACTAACAGTCGCAGTTCCTGAGGCAAGAACTATGCCACCGACGAAATTTCCAAGGCCTCATAGTTTACCCCTAATAAGATGGCCGTGTTTGTGCACGGTTTTGCCAAAACTGCTCTTGTTGACACAGGTGCCGCTATTTGAGCAATCAGTTAGGTGTTATGCCGGAAACTGAACAAAGTGATTACTTCACTGGTTGACATTTCTTTACGCACAGCGAGTTCGCAATATATGTATACATTGATAGTGCGCTTTTAGCGGTGAGTCGAAGACACGTTTACTGGGGAAAATGCAGAGGTAAAACCGACTAGCTGTCAACGTAGTGAGCGCGAGGAGCAACAACACTCTTGCTTTTCTTTTTTTGCTGGTTTTCCTGCCTGTGCCATACACCAATGCTACAAATCACTCTTTCCCTCCTCGCAAAAGAGCCATCTTGGCGGCCTATGGAGTGGGTTGGACGGGTGGGTCGTAGTGCGGCTTCAATCGATTGATATAAACAGTCTCGCGGCCACGACGGCGTCGGTCTCTCCATGGTTGAACAGGCTCAACAATATAGTTAACCGGTGAGGCCTGACGTAGGACTCGGTAAGGGCCTTCGTACTTTGGCAGTAGCTTGGTGGGAAGACCAAGAACAGATGAGGGAACCCGAAGCCATACCAATGTGCCAGGCGAATATGACTGCGAAGACAGGTTTTCGACGTGATGGTCCTTCTGATACGCTTGATCTTGTGCGGTGAAGGAACGTTAGAGTTGCCTGCAGTCTTCCGCCTAGATGGCGACAACGCATATAGTTGCGGATTCCGAAGTATCCGGACGACACGAGAGAATGGTGCCCATAAATGAGAAATTAATGTTCGCGCATGTAGAGGAAGAACGAAGAGAATCCTGCCATAGACTGAGGGGCGCTGTTGTAAGCGCAAAGTAGAGAGGAGAGTATGCGGTCCCAGTTGGTGTGATCAGCGGACAAGTATATAGATAACATGTCGCCCAGTGAGCGGTTAAACTGTATGGTCATTCCATTCGTTTACAATTGGTACGTGGTGGTTGTCCAATACACAACGTTGCGTTCACGAAGAAGGGCCCTTACGGCTTTGAAGAAAAAACGTACGTCCGTGGTCACTGATTAGCTCACGAGGCACGCCATGGCGTAGGACAAGTTGTTGAAGAATAAATGAGCATATTTCATGTAATGTGGCCTCTGGCAGTGCAACAGTTTCAGCATAACGTGTCAAGTGATTAAAGGCGACAATCACCCAGTGGTTCGCGTGAGCCGTGTAGCGAAGGGGACTATACAGGTCGATTCCGATGCAGTCGAAAGGTCGGGAGAGGCAAGGCAACGGCTGCAGTTGTCTACTGGTCATGTGCGGTGGGCTTTTTCGGTGTTGACATTTGGAACACTAATGTACGTACTGTAGGACAAAGTGGTACATTCTGCACAAATAATACTCATCCGGGGGCGTGCATTCGTTTTTGTCACATCGGCGTGGCCGCATCGGGGCTTCGCGTGAAAGGAGTCACAAATATAGGCAAGTAGATGGCGAGAAAGTACAAGCAACCACTTCCGGTCATCGGAATTGTAGTTGGGAGGGCACAGGACTTCATCGCGGATGGTGAATTGTCGAGCTATGCGTCGCAGTGAATGATTGGCGCTAACTTAGGACGGCTGAGACAGTAACTATGTCACAGTGACTAATCAAGTGTCTTTGGCGCTGCTCGTAGAGCATGTCAGTCTATGAAAGTGCCACAGCGTCGAGGCTGGAAACAGAAGCACTTCCATATTCATGGGCAAGTGGAGAGCGGTAAAGAGCGTCAGTATCTGAATGTCTGCGGCCTGACCTGTAGATTATAGTCTTGAAGGCGTAATCCCCAACTAGCGAGATGACCACATGGGTACTTTAGAGAAGACAACCAGCAGAGGGTGTGGTTATCAGTCACGATGTCAAATAGTCGGCGATAGACGTAGGGAAGAAATTTTATGATTGTGCCCAAACTATGGCCAGACATTCCTTTTCTGAGACTGAATAATTCTCTTCAGCCCTAGTAAGAGAACGACTGTCATGAGAAGCGATGTACTTGTTGAAACCAGACTTGTGTTGAGCAAGAATAGCGCCAAGGCCTACTCTACTAGCGTCGGTGTGAATTTCGGTAGGGGCATCTGGATCAAAGTGACGGAAAATCGATTGAGTTGTCAACAATTGACGTAGTTTTGCGAATGCGTCAACACCATCGGAAGACCACGCTGAGATGGCCTCGTTGTCAGAAATTAGCCATGTTTAAGGAGTCATGGTGGATGCGAAATTATGGAAAAATCAACGAAAGCATGATTGATTGATTTGTGGGGTTTAACGTCCCAAAACCACCATATGCTTATGAGAGACGCCGTAGTGGAGGGCTCCGGAAATTTTGACCACCTGGGGTTCTTTAACGTGCACCCAAATCTGAGCACACGGGCCTCGACATTTCCGCCTCCATCGGAAATGCAGCCGCCGCAGCCGGGAATCGAACCCGCGACCTGCGGGTCAGCAGCCGAGTACCTTAGCCACTAGACCACCGCGGCGGGGCACGAAAGCATGAACAAAAACCAATAAAGCTCCAGAGTACTTTTAGTGTCGATGGCTTCGCAAACTGAACGACAGCAAGGAGTTTTCCAGGGTCAGGTAGAACACTGTTCTTGCTGACATTATGCCCTAAGATAGTTAGCTTCCGGGCAGAAAATGGCAGTTTTCAAAGTTAGTTTGAGTCCAGCATGGTTGAAGCAATCCATGAAACTTGCGAGGAGCAGAAGACGGGTATTAAATTGTTTTGAAAAAAACGACGACGTCGACTACATAGCAAGGATACGCCTGCCATTGGAGGCCTCGAATTATGTTGTCGATCGGGCGCTCAAAGCTGGCAGGGGCGTTGCAAACACCGAGCGGGATCCCGTTAAACTCGTACAAGCCGTTCGGAGTAACAAGCGCAGTCTTGGCGCAATCAGCTTCATCTATGGGTACCTCCATGTATCCCGATCGAAGATTCAGTGAGGAAAAAACTCTGCTCCTTGCAAATAGTGTCGTTATTTCTGGAAAACGGATAAGCATCTTTACACATAATCTTGTTAAAAGCACTGTAATGAACACAGAATCAGGTGCTCACGTCCTTCTTTTTGACCAGTACTACCGGGGAGGCGTACGCACTGTTGGACGCCTGTATAACGCCACGATTAAGAATATCAGACACTTCATCGTAACTAACTGCGCGTTCAGCGCGAGAAAATTGGTATCTACACTGATGCAACACTCTAAGGCAAAATTACCCCAAAAAGGAGTAACAGAGCCCAATACGCGCGCGCGATTAATGGATAGACAATTAAGGAGTAACCGCAGAGGGATACGTGTCGCGTGCAAACAACTTAGTCTCCCTGTTCAATGCAAAAGGGTGAACCGCGCGGGAGATGTGGGACGTGCGCAAGCCACTGTCGAGGAAACTAGGCGTCCTCCTCTCTCCTGGCTCAGTCTTCCCCTCAATTTTGCTGGGCCCCGCCGCGGTGGTCTAGTGGCTAAGGTACTCGGCTGCTGACCCGCAGGTCGCGGGTTCGAATCCCGGCGGCGGCGGCTGCGTTTCCGATGGAGGCGGAAATGTTGTAGGCCCATGTGCTCAGATTTGGGTGCACGTTAAAGAACCCCAGGTGGTCGAAATTTCCGGAGCCCTCCACTACGGCGTCTCTCATAATCATATGGTGGTTTTGGGACGTTAAACCCCACAAATCAATCAATCAATCAATTTTGCTGGTGGCGATACACGTTGCGTCGCGCTCAAAGAGCTCGATGATCCAGGATTTACGACGCGGTTTTTGTGCTTACGCTTGAATGACCGCCCTCTGCTGCTTTTACGTTTCGCCGCATCCATGAAATCTGGAGCCGGAATCCACAAGTCGCCACGCCGCGATTTATATCCCTGGGTTAGTCAGGATAGTGACGACCAACTCACGACACCACTGGTCGATAGTCACGGCCAACATGGCGGCCGAGAAGACAGCAGGCCTTGCGGGTACATTATTTCAATCTGAGTGAGGGCACCACTCGGTACTGGATTTTTTCACAAGTAGGTCATCAATCTCGATTCTGCCGTACTTGTACGAGGTGTGCGATATGTATCGCACCTGCGGCAACGGGCTTGGTAGTTTTGTATATCACACGCACGAAATGCACCGCGAATATCGGCTTCTGCGTCAGTAGTTCATCGGCGCTTTTTCACCTCTCAGAAATTGTCCGCCTTTGCCCTCGGCTGCCCAGACGCTTGCTCATCGAGTGCTCGCCTGTGTTCCTCGCGGTGATGAGCTCCGGGCTGACGATATTTAAGCGGAGACCTCATCGCTGTTCTGGGAGTCGTTCAAAACACGTTGTGGTTGCTCGTAACGTGCTTGGTTGTAGTATGTCTTGCTCTTTAAGTGCACCGGCACGGGCTGGCGAGGCGGCTTTTGCCAGCTTCGGAACCGAGTCTGTGAGAATTGATCATCATTACAGTTGGCTTCCCCTTAAATCGGTCCCCACAGCTCAGCGCTGACCATTAGCGTCTGCCACGACGGCGAACTCGCGTTTTTTCACTGCTCTCGCTCGAGTTTGTGGAGAAGTGCTGGAATACCGTCGATTTTTAGGCACTCGCTCCAAACCAACTCAGCGCTGTTCGTGGCGGCGGCTCAGCGTACGGTCGCTTTCCTCTTCGAGGTTCGCTGTTGGCAGACACTTCACTTGCAACGTCGTGTTTGGTCTCGTGTTCGCTTTCTCGAGCTAAATGGCGGCACTCGCTTAGAACTCGCTGCCTCGCTGGCGGCATGCTGGTTCGCGGTGCCAGGAGTTATCAATTAATTATTCAGTGTTTATTCAATGAACTGAATACAAAAGTGGTTACATGAATATTTGGACCATTAGCCTGTGTGGCTAGTTATTTGTCTAATCTAATAAATGAAGATTTTTACGTGTCTGGATCAGAGGAGCACATTCTTTGATTATTAATTTTTATAAAGGTTCAATGATTGAGTAGCTTCAAAGGTATATTATATATAATGTGGCGCACGTGAAAATAAACACGAAATTGCTGCTAAGTACTAAGTACAAAAGTAACAAAGAAGAACTAATGGCATACATCAGGCGATTCCACAAAAGATTGACACGGGTCCAAAAGTTGATATTTTAAATTTCATTGAGTATTTTATATTTCGTGCACCTCTCACCAGGTAGCCCGAAAGTAAACTTCGTTTTATGAATAATGGCATAACTTACAAGAAAAAAATATCAAACTTCACCAACACGGAGGCACCAATTTTGTCACCTGTCATTTTCGAAAATCGCAGATGCTATAAAAAGACAAACGTTTTTGTTTCAATGAAGATATTTCTTATCTGAAATGCATGTTTAATGAAGAATGAATTCATGTGGTTTCAAGTTTGTAGACTTTAAGAAAATAGCTTTTAAAAATGTCCAAGTTAGCGACTGTTTAAAATAAGTGTCGTATTCCCTATTTTTTTTCTCCTCAAGTAACGCAAGCAGTGTTTTCAAACTTGACAAGTTTTAAGGACAAAGTGTGTTCATTAGGCACATAAGTTATTGATACCGTAGGGCATTTGTAAATTTTTATATATTGCCTCAAAGTTCTCATATTGGCAAAAGTGTACTCGACTGAAATTTGAAGTATAAAAAAACCCATCTTCGATTTTTTTTACAATCTCGTAAATACACAACCAAAGGCCATCATACAGAAATATAGAAAAACATGTTGCATTAATTTGTTTTTAGCGACAATATTTGTGGTACAAGTCAGAGTTTTTCAAGAATGCACTGATAAGTTGAAAAATCTAGAAATCGGAACGGAAAAGCGGCAATGAGCTTCAAACGCGAGTAAACGTGACCGCATTTGGTGAAGAAAGGCTGTCTTAGCAGATAGGAGTAACTATTTTGAACGCGATATTCTACAGTATCCGAATTCACTCTTATACGTACAGCACTGAGACTTCTAATATGTGGTGCCTCTCCATTGCTGACACACAGATAGAGCTGCTGTGACAGCCATGTGTTTGCAACACGTTAGTTAAAGAATTTAATGTTGAATGGGTTCATAAATGATTCATAACAAATTTTTATCATTTGGGGCACGAAGACTGCCACATTAGACTGAAGAACACGCTTTAAGGCAAGTTGTCATCCGTCGTCTGCTCTACAGATGAATTGCTGTGTGCCGCATCTCGGAGGCAATTCTTTAGATCATATGGTTCAAAGTAGGCACAAAGCTTACGCCTCCTGTAATTTTATTGACAAAAACATTGTGAAATTCATTTTAACGTACTATACTTCAGTTCTGCATTCGCACTGCGGATACTTGCGCACGCTGTTTTACGTCTGCTCTCATTAAAGGTGAGAGACATAAGAACAGACAACAGATAGATAACTTTTGTGCTGCTGGTTTCACGCATAGTTGCATTGCCAGTAATTTGAGCTTCAAGGAGCGTGGCGATGGCTGACCACTTCAGCCGGGATAGAGTTTTTTGTTCAGATTACCTCGTGTTGCATAAAAAGAAAATACCTTGTCAAAGAAACTTTCGCAAGGTCGAAGACATCGCCCTGTTCGCTCTCCAGAAGCTTTTGTCGAAAGCTGCACGTCATGCACATAACAACGACCACGTCTGCCAGAACTGCTTCTGACACCTTAGAGATATGCTGTCTTCGTCTAATGGCTTCTCAGCTGAAACAGCTGATGAGTTTTTGCCGGAAGAAGAAAAAGGCAGAAGTCAAGAGTGGTGCATAAAAACGCCTGAAGCATTGTCACATATGCGACTGGAGAAGCTGCATGCGAAAAATAGCAAAGTTCATGCAGAGCCAAGACAACCTAGCAGCAATTCTAAAGTAACCGTGAAATGCCACCGTAATGTGTGTAACTGCCACTTTCAATCATCAGATCTAAAATACACTGTGTGTGCCCAGTTGTAAGAACTTCAAGCAAGCCTATGAAGTGTGTTCATCGTATCAAGAGCGCATGCGTTTGTTGACACTGTTGCCAAGCGATATAGAGCGCCGAAAACTCCAAGCGCTTATACCAAACTTGTCAGCCTACATAAAATACAGATCCCGACGCTGGCGCGCAAAACAGGGGGTATGGTTAGCACCAAATGCGGTAAAAAAAGGACACGGCTAAACCCAATGGACGTCCAGGCAGCTATGGCTTACTACTCCAAAGATGAGTATAGCTGCTCTCGGCGGAGTCCCAACAAAAAAGATGTAGTATATGTTATCAATGACGGAAAAAAGGAGCTTGTTTCGAAAAGGTTTATGACCCGTTCGGTGCGAGAGGCTTACCGTCTCTTTAGAGAAGCTAATCCAAACACGTCTATTGGGCTCTCAAAGTTTTATTCACTACGGCCGAAGTGGGCTGTTCTTGCACCACACCAAGAAGTGTGCCTTTGTATATACTTTGCTGATGCCACTGAGTGTATTTCTGCCCTACAAGACGTCACCGATGATACCTACACGGCGGTCTTCTTGAAAGAACTATGTCTTTGCAGCTCCCCTAAAAGTGATTGTTTTTGGGCCATTGTGACTATTGTGCTAAGGAGGACGCTCTCACAGCCACATGTTTAAAAATCCCTGAATATATTGAGGTAGCCTATGCAGTATGGGAAAATGGCGATCTAGTAAAAAAACATCCCAGGCAAGTGCTTTTCTGCGAGAGCTAAGTCTATGGTTCGTGAAGTGGATTACCAATGATTACATAAGATACAATGAAAAATCAGCAATACACCAAGCGAAAGAGAACCAAGAAAAAGAATCTTGCATTTTTCAGTTTGATTTCGCCGAAAATTGGACAGCCATTTTACCGAATGAGGTACAGTCGTATCACTGGCACAAAAGATAGGTGTCTATATTCACGTGTGTCGTCACAAGGAAGCAATCAATTCAAAGTTTTGCCGTCATCAGTGATGACACATACCATGATGCTGCACATGCTTGTTTTGCTCTACAAATATTCCACAACTATATGAAGGAGCAACTTAAGCCTGACACACATGTTACTTATGTTTCTGATGGTACATGCAGTCATTTCAAAAACAAGTACGAGTTGTTCGAGTTATGTCAGAAAGATCATATATCAACAAAGTGAATTTTGTCGGCCACAGGACAAAGCAAGAACTCTTGTGACGGCGTTGGTGGCCTACTAAAGCATCAGGCTACGCTCTACAACCTCAGAGCGGCAAGCTCAGCTGTGATTATGTCAGTATTCCAAATGATGGCGCAAATGAGCACGAAACTCAAGAATGTCAAGCTGCTGAGAGCAAATGCAGACAAGCTAGAGTTATTTCGTCAGTTTATGAAGAGCCAGTGGAAATTGTTGCCACGTGTGCCAGGCATACGTTCTTGGCATGTTTGGCTAAGCACATCTGAGGAAACTGATCATGGTCGTGTTTTGTTAGCGTTACGTACTGCTAAATGTGATCTGCAAACGATGCAGCCATTTTGAGTGCCTCTCTTGTTTCACGCAGTCACCACCATTATACCAGTGAGGGTACTTCAAGCGCATATGCTTTTTCTGGCGAGACCCAACACTTGTGTTGGAACATTTTCATGTTTGAGTTTATCTGCAAATATAGACAGATGTTTTGCAACTGAGTTACAGTGGCGAAGATTTCCTCCATTAGAGCTGTGTTATCAGGAGCAAAATTGCGCCTTTATGGGTACGTATTTGTGCTAGTGCTATAACAGCCGTTCTTCACCAATTGTGGTCACGTTTACTCGCGTTTGAAGCTCATTGCCACTTTTCCGTTCCGACTTCTAGATTTCTCAACTTATCAGCGCATTCTCAAAAAGCTTTCATTTGTGCCACGGATATTGTTCCTAAACACAGAATAATGCAACATGTTTTTCTGTCTTACTGTATGATTGTCTTCGGTTGTCTATTTACGAGATTTTAAAAAAAATCGAAAATGAGTTCTTTTTATTATTCAAATTTCAGTGGAGTACACTTTTGCCGATATGAGATTTTGAGGCAATGTATAAAAATTTACATTTGCCCTACGGTAGCAATAATTTATGTACATGATGCACACACTATATTCTTAAAAAGTGTCAAGTTTGAAAGCGCTGCTTGCAATACTTTCGGAAAAAAAAGGGGGTTACGTAATTTATATTAAACTGTCGCAAAATTAGAAATTTTTAAAAGCTATTTTCTTAACGTCTAAAAACTTGAAATCATATGAGTTTATAGCAACAAAGCAGAAAATTACAAAAAAGAGAGAGATATGTAGCAGGTGAGACATAAAACATTATGCACGTGATCTTCATTGTGGTCAAGAACACGACTGATTGAGCTGTGACTGCGGCTACTGCACCTTAGCTGTTGTGCCTCGGGGATCGATGCGCGTCTTGGACGATGTGTGACATCAAGTTAAAATATTTACATGACGCATTATACACGTAAGATTTTATCTGAACCTGCATGAATTTTTCATACCCATGCATATTCATTGTCCGTCACGTGTGAATAACTATTTTTACAATCTTATTGTGCACCCGTGGGAGCACCATGCAGAAGGCTGTGGCTATGTGCGCTGGCGTCTGCAATGCGGTCATTTATCGCTTTCGTCGGACCAGCTTCAGAAGGACTGTAAGAGATGTGAAGGTAAAGGTAATTAGTGTCATATCTTACACGTATGTTTTTTTATCAACTTGCACGCACTTGTCATATGCTTGCATCCTCATCTTCTGTCACGTGGTACTAAGTATTTTTCACTACCTTATTGTGCAGTCATGAGCACACAACATGCAAAAATCTATTATGTGCACTAGCGTCTACAATGCCTGTCATCTATCGCTTCTGTCGGAGGAGCTTCACAAAGACTGATTGATTGATTGATTTGTGGGGTTTAACGTCCCAAAACTACCATTTGATTATGAGAGACGCCGTAGTGGAGGGCTCCGGAAATTTGGACCTTCTGGGGTTCTTTAACGTGCACCTAAATCTGAGTACACGGGCCTACAACAATTCCGCCTCCATCGGAAATGCAGCCGCCGCAGCCGGGAATTGAACCCGCGACCTACGGGTAAGCAACCGAGTACCTTAGCCACTAGACCACCGTGGCGGGGAAGCTTCACAAAGACTGTACAAGATGTAAGAACGAGGACGGAATTGTAGGTTTCACTAAAAATTTTCCGATTGAATGGAGAACCTTTATGTGTGTAGAGAAAAATAAAAAATTTGAGTGTCTCACTTTTGTATTTTGTTGTTGCAGTGACTGCGAAAGCAGTGACACACAGGGAGCTATGTAATTTTTCGCGTATTTTTTTCCACGCCATTTGTTTCTTACAGCGCAAAAAAACAGGCAAAAAGTAATAGGTCTGAAAGAGAATCAATAGAAGAACAATGTTTGAACCGCGGATAAGAAATTGATCCGATCGAAGTATTTGAGTCGACCAACCGTTCATCCGGTGAGGTGCAACTGTGAAGACTAACGGATGCCCGGTAAGGTTTGAATGTGGGGACATCTTACACCTTATCGGTAGTTCGATCTAAAGACTAAATGTTAGTCCTTTTAGGTGATTTCGGGGACTAACGGTTACCCGCTAAGGTATAAATGTGAGGACTAAATGTTAGTTTTTCGAACTGGTCTGTTGGGACTAACTATTATACCAAGTGCCGTTAGTCCCTAAATAAATAATGGTTGAGGCAGCCCCTTTACTCACGAAAAGGGCGAACCACAAACCCTTTTAGCATTCTTTTGCTTTAGAGTGACTGGTGCGTGTGTGCAAGTATCAATACAATTAACAGTCGCAGATGTTCGGCCCAGATCAGATTTTTTGAACTCAAAAGAAGTGCGGAAGAGGTCCAGAAGTGTCAAAGAGTTGGGATTGTTGGGGAACAGGAAGGTCCGAATCAATCGATTGGAGGAAAGCCTCTAGGGAAGAGGTGGCGGACGTGAGAGCAGGAGTAGTACTGGTTATACGAAGGCTTGTTGCGTGATTGGGAAGTTGGCTAATGCAAACACAATCAATGTCCTCAGGGCGGCCATCGTATCCACCGCGGAGAAATGGGACTGGTACTGAATGGAGATTCGTGGCATAGACGGTTGCGGAAGTGTTTTGACCATCAGAAGAGCAAAAGGTATAGAAAATGGGTTTTTCGAGAAGTGAAGTCTTCTGGCGGCGTAAACATGACGTTCGAAAAAGCGGCATGGTAGCAGAAAATCAGCCCAATAACAGAAGAGATAGGTGAGATATCCGTCTCCGGGGCGACGACAACACGAGAAATACAAGGATTATTAGAATCGTCGTCGAATGGACGGTGGTGAAACTTTATTTAGTCAGAAAGCAACTGCGGACAATTTCGTGTTAGATTGCCACCAACCCACGGTTGCCAGCGACCTGAATGGCCCACTCAATAACTTTAAACTGTACGACTGGGTCTGAGCTAGTCAACATGGCTTCCCAGTGCTCAAGAGAGGCATCCTGCATGATATCCACTGGCGGCGGCACTATACTACATTCCCGAAGTCTGTGATCATATGTTGCCACAGCCCAGCAAAATTCGCGTTGTGAATTTATCTCCTCTGGGTATATATTGTTCAACACGTAAGCGTTGCGAATAGATCGTGTCTTCAGTTTTCTCCAAACGCATTCCTGCGCCTTAGTCGACCGCTTGCGCGGGGGCGAATAAAACCTCCACTCTAGTTTATAATGCTTCGTTATGTCGTGAAAGGACACCAGGCCATCTCTTGTGGACCTCCCTGGAACGGGCGGCTCACCTACGCGGCTGACGAAACCTCGAGCATTCAGGTGAGCCGCCTCGTTTCCAGGGTTCCCAAAGTGTGCCCAGACAATTTCTAGTGCGTAGACAATTCCTATTTCTTGCATTTCTCGTCCCGTGGCCACATGCAGAAATTGTGCGGTGGTCGCCGATATTCTGCCCCTCGCCAGATTTCGCATGCCTGTCTTTGAAGCCTTGAAAATCAAGTCCGACTGCAAATTCGTTAATGCTAGCGCTATCGCCAGCTACTCTGCAGTTTTTGAGGAGGGGGTTTTGACCAATCTCGAGACGACCAAGCGTCCCCGCCTGTCCACAACCACAATGACAAAAGCGTCTTTGTCCTTATATTCCGCAACATCTGTATAGACTGCCGCTTTGTACTCACCGTACTCAACGTATAAAGCTCTGGCTCTTGCCTGCCTGCACTGCTTGTGGTGAATCGGATGCATACTTTTGGGCAAAGGTTTCATGTACAGGGCCTTATGTAACTCTCACCACACATGAATTTTAGTGTCCCCAGTGGGAGCCTCAGCTCCAATGCCATTCTTTCCAACATGATCCTGCCCGCTTGTCGAAAGCCTAGCGTACTGCATGACCAGATGCGCCTCCCATAATTCATTCAGGGTGTTGTGCACCGCTAGTTTTAAGAGCCTTTCAGTAGGAACGTTGTTAGGCAACTTAAGTGCTGCCTTGTAAGCTTGCCGCATCATAGCCTCAATTTTGTCTTTTTCTTCAGCATGCAGCTTCATATAACGTGCCGCATAAGTAATCATGCTGAGCACAAACGCCTGTATTAGCTTACAGAGTTCTTTTTCTTTAGCCCAGCACTTACGGTTAGCGATTCTCCTGATTAGCCTGACAGTAGCATTGACCGAGGTCTTAAGTTTTTCAAGGGCCACTCTATTCTTCCTGTTAGTTCGCAGATATAGGCCAAGAGTTCTAATAGTTTGAGCTTCAGCTACTGGCCTACACTATAGGGCAAAAAGGTGCTAAAAGGGTGTGTGGTTCTTCCTTTTGGAGACAAATGGGGCTGCCACGACCTTTATTCTCTTAAAGGACTAACGGCACCGGGTCTAACAGTTAGTCCCCACAGACGAGCTCAAGGAACTAATATTTAGTCCTCACATTTACACCTTAGTTAGTAACCGCTAGTCTCACAATTCACCTCAAAGGACTAACATTTAGTCGTAACATTTGCACCCTATAGGGCAACTGGTATTCCCCAGATTTACACCTTACCGGGCAACCGTTAGTCCTCACAGTTGCACCTGGGCCGATGAACGGTTGATCTACTCAAATACTCCAATCGGTTGAACTTTTTATACCCAGTTCAAACATACTTTTTAAAAAAAATTTTTGTCAGGCCTAATACTTTTTCTCGCCTGTTTTTTACTCAGTGAGCAAGAAATGGCACAGAAAAGAACACGCGAAAAAGTAGTTAGCCACCTATGTGTAACTGCTTTCTCGGTCACGGCAACAACGAAGGACAAAATTGACACATCGAAATTTTTTATTTTTCTATATACACATGAAGTTTCTCTATTCTTTCAAGTGAATTCATGGTGAAGTGTACAAGTCCAGTCTCGTTGTCATATCTTCTTCAATCCTTGTGGGTCTCCTCCAACGGACGCAATAGATGACAGGCATTGTAGACGCCAGCGCACGCCTGCTGTGTTCCCACGGCTGTACTTTTGATAATATTGTAAAAATAGTTAGACATACGTGATAGAAGATGAAAATGCACGCATATGACAAGTACGCGCAAGTTGATATAAGAACATGCTTGTACAATTTGACTCACAAACAAGTTTACCTTCACATCTCGTACAGTCCTTCTGAAGCTGCTCTGACGAAAGAGATGGATGACAGGCATCGCTGACTCCAGTGCACACAGCTTTCAGCACGGTGTGTGTGCCCACGGCTGCACAATAAGTATGCGAAATAGTGAGTCACACATGACAGAGGACGACTACGCATGCATATGAGAAATACGTGCAAGGTGAAATAAAAACATACGTGAGATATGGCACGCTAATAAATTCACCATGATGCCACACATCGTCAGACTCATTTCGATCCCCGTAACACAACGGCTTAGGAGGGGCGGCTGCAGCCACAGCTCCATAAACCACCGTGCCGCCAACTAGTCGGCGAGTTCTAAGCAAACGACGTCGTTCAGCTCGAGCAAGCAAACGCGAGACCAAACACGGCGCTGCGCGCGGAGTGTCAGCCACCAGCGAACTTCGAACAGAAGAGCGAGCGTACGGTTGGCCGCTGCCACGAACAGCGCCGGGCTGGTTTAGAGCTAGCTCCGAAGAATTCAGCGGAAAGCGGCCCTTTTCCACAAACTCAAGCCAGAGCGAGTGCAGTGCGCAAACGCGAGTCCGCCGCCACGGCCAACGGATGGCGCCGAGCTGCTTGCGACCGACTGACGGGGAAGCCAACTGTAACGGCGACCAATATTAACTGAGTTCCGACGCTAGGATAGCTCCACCAGCCAGTGCTGGTGCACCTAAAGCGTGCGACTTACTACAACCAAGCTTATTACGAGAACTCGCAACGCGTTTTAGACGACTCCTAACACAGCGAGGAGGTCTCAGCCCAATATTGTGAGACCGGAGCTCATCACAGCGGCAAAGACAGTTTATTTTGTGATCACAACACTACTTATAGGGCACACGATGAGCACGACTCCTGTGCAGAAGTAACCGCCTCATTACTACGCATCACAACGGACACCAAGGATATCAAATTCCTTCTTCGTCAGTGTGATGGAAGGCATACTAACACACCTGTCACCCAACTTTTCAATCTCTCCTGCCTCTATTATCTCGCGTGTAAGCGGATTCATATTTCTTGACAAAATCCCCAAGGTGTCGAACAGGGGCATACAACAACACTTTTTACAATGTATTGCTAAAAACCCACCTGCACAGTTTTTTACATTGCAATGATGCTCACGCAGCCAGTCATTCAAGCAACGACCTATTTGTCCGACGTAGCAGCGACCACAAGATAGCAGCAGGCAATACACGACACACTCAGCGCACTTAACAAGCTTAATTTTGTGATTAGTTTTGCACCCCCAATTTTCGTTCGCATTTCTCGTCATAGTCTTGCAATACCTTTCTAACTTGTTTGGCGCTGAAAAGAGCACGCGCTCTTTGGCTCGCTGGGCCATGTTTTTGAGATTATGTAAAACCGCGTGCACGTAAGGTAACAACCTTGTGCGATTGCCTTGCTCAAATAATCTCGCCGCAGTTCGGTTTTTCTTTTTGCTGTCCCTTAAGATACATTTAACTACGGAGACAAGCAAAGCCTGGGGAAACCCGGCATCCAGCAACCTCTTCCTTTGCTGATCAAAACTGAATTAGACCATATGGTGACACGACTTCGTTAGGGCATTCTTGAATCAAAGCTTCGTGATCGCCCTCCTAACTAATTTGGAATGTGCTGAGTGGTAGGGAAGAAGCGGTTTACTTGCACGGGGTTCATAATGCCAAGAGGTATGATGCAGTCGAACGACAGGCGAAGGTCCAGAAACCTCATGGTGCCATTCTGTGGAAGTTCATGTGTCACCTCTAAGGGCTCAAGACAATCCTTGATTACTGGCGCTCTTACCCTTCTTAAACATAGAATACCAACATGCTAAACCTTTCCACCTTGGTACGGGTGGCTGACGACTATGGCGGCCAATTTCAAGGTGATCGCAAAACACAGGCGAACTGCAGACGCCAAAGCTGACCTTCGCGGAGCATTTCGTGCGTGCGATATACAACATCACCGAGCCCGTTGCCTGCAAGCGCGATCCGTATCGCCCACGTGACAAGTAGAGTAGAATGAGGAATGATCACCTAATTTCGAAAGAATCCAGCGCTGATTTCTGCCCTGAGTTGAACTGAATAATGTATCCAATAGGCCTGCTGTCTTCTCGGCCGCCATGTTGGCCTTCCCAACTGTTGCTGTCGTGAGTTGGTCGTGACTTTCTTGAAGCCAGAGATATACAGCGCGGCGTGGTGGCGTGTCGAGACCTGCTCCTGGCTTCATGGGCGCGGCAAAACATAAAAACAGCAGCGAACGCTCACCCAAGCCTACCCACCACGTCGTAATTCTGGGATCTTCGAATCCAGGCGACCGTGGTCGAGCACACCGAGCGCGACGCAACGCGAACCGTTGCCAGCAAAATACAGGGAAAGACTGAGTCTGGAGAGGGGGAGGAGAATGACTAGTGACCTTGACGATGCTTTTCGCTCTGCCCGCAATGGCCGGGCGGTTCATCCCTTTGGAGCGTGTTTAGAGACTAAGTGGTTTGCACGTGGTACGCTTCCCTCTGTGGCTGCTCCTCAATGGCCTATTCATTCATCGCGCGTGCCTATTGGGCTCCGTTACTCATTTTTTGGGTAATTTTGCCTTAGAGTGTACCCCCTAATTTTACCTTTAACGGCGGTGGCGGAATATAGTGTCTTGCATGTAGCCTCCTGGGTTTGTCTGGAACCACCAAGAGCTCGGACTTGAATGAGAGCATGAAAGTCCCGCGTCCCCTGCCAACTTTTCGACAATATTCATGGCCTGTTGTGGTGTTCCTTCCAGATGCCCGTCACTACCCCTGGCTACACATAGAGTAATATTATCCGCATAAAATGTGTGTT
Organism: Rhipicephalus microplus; assembly: GCF_043290135.1. Lineage (NCBI taxonomy): Eukaryota > Metazoa > Arthropoda > Arachnida > Ixodida > Ixodidae > Rhipicephalus > Rhipicephalus microplus. Next base: position 41,808,558 of record NC_134700.1, read on the forward strand.
TCAGTCCCATTATCTCCCCCAGCGTCAGCGGTATTTTAATTAAGGCGAGGTTAAACAGGAATGGCGAGAAAACTGAATGCTGTGACGTGCCTTTGCCTGCCAACGCGAAGGAATTTGATATAATATCTCGTATAAAATTTCTGCGCTTAGGCCCTCCAATAATGACCTGATGTAGCGGATGTACTGGTCCCTGGTCAAATTTCCGATGGGTTATTGAATATTGCCTGATGCGAAATATGGTCGAAAGCTTTATTCAGGTTAAGCCCCAATACAGCTTTGATGCCCGTGCCATGCCCAGGATTGACGACATCGTGTTTCAACTGTATCATGCTATCTTGAGTGGACAAATCGCCCTGAAACCTATCATAGTTGGGGAAAAGATCGCCTTGTCCTCTCCATAACCCTGAAGCCTGTTAAAAACTACGTGCTTCATTGATTTGCCCACGCATGATGTCAGCTATAGGGGGGCAGGTTCTCAAAGAAGAGTTTCTTAACAACAGTACTGAGAGTTGGGCGAGTTGGTACTCATTCATGACTTCTTTGCGCAAACACGTACATGGACACAAGGAAAAGAGGCAAACAACACGGGCGCAAACTCACAACTGGTTTATTTGAAAAACGAACTGTACTTATATCTTCACGTAGCCCACACGTCCCCCCATCGGTGGATCCAGGAACCCACGAGATAACCTAAAGAAAGCTTATTCAGCGCTACGTCATGATAAGAACAACAAAACGACAAAATTTGAAGAGTTCACGCATCTGCAGACGGATTGTTGCTCGTGCCTTTCAAAAAATCAAATTCTTTATCGGACAAGGTGACGGAAGCTTGGCTAACACACTTTTCTCCCATGTTTCTAATACGGAATGTTTCAATCAACTTCCTGTTGATTTTTCTCTTGTGAGTTGACAGAATCTTTGTGTCTGTAAAAAATGGTACGCACCCACAAGACTTGCAGTGATCCACCAAATGTGTTTGTCCTGAACTACGTAATACCGGTCTTGCAGAATAGCAGTGGTATACCAGGTTCCGTTCAGCTGTGGCAGATCTTATGTCGGGCAATCTGGAAGGTCTGTAAACACACGGTTGAGGGAGCATGACTCGGCATTACGTAGTTCAGGACGAACACATTTGGTGGATCATTGCAAGTCTTGTGGGTGCGTACCAATTTTTACAGACACATAGATTCTGTCAACTCACAAGAGAAAAATTAAGAGGGAGTTGATTGAAGCATTCCATAATAAAAACATGGGATAAAAATGTGTTAGCCAAGCTTCCGTCACCTTGTCCGATAAAGAATTTGAATTTTTGAAAGGCACGTGCAACAATCCGTCTGCAGATGCGTGAACTCTTCAAATTTTGTCGTTTTGTTGTTCTTGTCATGACGTAGCGCAGAATAAGCTTCCTTTAGGTTATCTCGTGTGTTCCTGGATCCACCGATGGGGGGGCGTGTGGGCTAGGTGAAGATATAAGTACAGTTCGTTGTTCAAATAAACCAGTTGTGAGTTTGCGCCCGTGTTGTTTGCCTCTTTTCCTTGTGTCCGTGTACGTGTTTGCGCAAAGAAGTCATGAAAGAGTTTCTTGCCTGGATTAGGAATAAACATAATCCTAGCATGCTTCCATTGTGCTGGGATCTGCCTGGCCAACCAATACTCATTTTGAAAGCCAGTGATCACCTCAACCGATTTGAAATCTAGCTTTCTAAGCATTTTATTTAAAACCCCATACGGACCTGCGACATACGTAGTACGCAGCTGCTCCATGATAAACTCCACCTCCGCAGTTTTAAACTCTTCATCTAGTTCCTAGTTTCCAAGCCCCTAGTAGTGCGGTAAGCAAACGTCAACTTCATCAGTTATGTGCCAATTTCGGAGTTTCTGTTTGAACTTTGCAGTTTTGCCTTCCTGTTGACGCATTCGTCGAGTCATTTGTCCCCGTTGCGCCCATTTGGTTGCTTCTAGATCAAAAAGATGCCTCAACAGCTGCCATGTATTTTTGCATCGAAACTACCCAGTCATGCGATCACAAATATGACTCCAATTCTTGGCTTACAACTCAATTGTATAACGTTCTAACTTGACAGTCCTTCTGTGAAGGACGCCATTCTGTTTTTGTTTTTTCCACCTTGTCAAGAGACTCGGGTGCGCTTTCCACGTGTGCAATAGTCTAGAGTCCACCGTAAACTCCTTCTGCTCGTCTGGCACTTCTACTGTGGTAATCTTTACATCCTCCTTGAGCGTTTCTAGCGATGCGTCTAGGTCTTTAATTTTTCAGTTCACAGTGTTTGCTCTGTTTTTCCTCAAATCTGTTCTAATCCATAATTCTGTGGCCCTTCACTTTGTGTTTATACTTCTCCGCGCTAAACGTCGTGTAAAAGATATAGTGATCACTTCCTAGTGGTTGTCCCGTGTTAATCCACTTTGTATTACTGGTACCTCTAAGAAACGTCAGGTCTGGAAAGGTATCCATAATTATGCTGTTGGGTATCCTCGTATGATCTTGCGGATTATTTAACAGCGTCCATCACAGATACCGGACAACATGCCAAAGCCGATCGCCCTTTGGGCTGGTTTGAATATGAACCTACTCTGGGTGAGGTGCATTGAAATCTCGTACCACTATAAGCTGAGCGCGAGCTGCTGACCATTGAGTTTCAATCAGGAGTTGGGGCAAGTTCCATTATTTTTCTTTCGGAGAACTATACACATTAGGTTAAAACAGGCTCTTTTCATACTTTAGTTTAGGCAAAATCTCTAGCAGGACCTAGTCTTCGCTGCTACTATCTACTGAATGCTGCATGGCAGTGATGTTGCGATGGACTAGCGCTGCTAAGAAGACGCGTGATACGCCCCTTGAATCAATTCCTGGCGCTGTAAATGCCTTAAATTCGGGTAGTTTTACGGAACCACTAGCCTTCTGTAAGGCTATTACGTCTGGTTTTCTATCCAAATTTTGCATATGCAACTGTAGTTTTCGCCACTTGTGACGAAAGCACCTGCAGTTCCTTTGCCAAACCTCAATTTTCTGGCGAAGCGCCATGATGAAGCACGAGGTTGACTAATGGCGCTTGGCAAACCACGGGAGGCAGTCTTGCCTCCATTAGAGTATGAAGCTGCTGAAACATGACCATGACCTGGGTTTGGGAAGCCGTAAATTTACTGGAGAGCATGCCGAGACGCTTCTCTATATTGTCTAATCTGGCTTCGATTTTTTCGACTCGAGCCTGAAACCTATCCTATTGTTTGCCTACTTTATGTGCAAGGGTATTCACATCCGACCTAACACTAGTGCTCTAAAAATAGGCTGCGGCATGTGTACTGGTCACGTTTCGGCTAATCCTTTTGCGTTAGCGTCCGCATACACCCGCACTGGTCTCTTCACTGTCCCCCAATTCTCCACTTCTATAGCTGCACTCTCCTGTACGCGAGCAGACGCCTCTTGCGACGCTTTCTGTAGGCCTTGCACTGCTGGTGCCTGTGTCCCTTGCCGTTGGTCGTTTTTAGGTGCGCGTTCCATCTCTGCATTTCTATTTTCCATTCTTTTATTAAAATGTTCCTGCCGAGTCCGGTTCTCATATAACAACACAAGGTTGTCCAGAAGGCCCACGATGTGGCGGTGAGGCTAAGCCTTCCCTTCCCAACGTGGGAGCGGCCCGCAATCCTACTCCTATAAAACGGGGCTGGAATCTTTCAGGACCCCAGTAAAAGTTTTTAATCTATCCTTCCATTCATCCCTGCCGCTGAAAGACTGCTGATAACTCCCTCTCTCTCGAGCAGCTTCGTTCTGGGAGGCCGTGTCTGACAAGCTCACCTTTTTGTTGGTGTCGCGTGCGTAGCTGTTGGGACTGGATACTCCTCCACCATTTTAGCCGCCCCGCACCCTGGCAATGGTGCGAAGGAACTCGACCGGTCTTGCTGTTTGCTTGTGACTTCTTTACCCCTCGATGACCGTTCCGTGGCCCTCGAGAACCAATCATCGTTACCAGCTTCGATTTCTCTTTCGATGCTCTGCTGCCGGCCGGTCGATGGCTTGCGAGCTAGGCGAAACTTGCAGTTCCGGCTCCCTGTGTGATGCGAACCATGTCACACGATGCAGTCCGGCGTGCAAGTGAGTGGCTCTCCTTTTGTCGGGGCAGGATGGTCCTCCAAGCAACGGCGCCATATGTGACTCTTCAGACGATAGCAAACATCTGCTCGATGTTTGACTGGTCTGCAGTTGTAGCAGATCTCGCCAAAATTTCTATGCAGGATCACAGTGTACAGAAAGTTCCAGCACTGCCGGGGTATGCGTTTTCCCTTCAGGAATGCCGCCCAAACTTCTTCATCTGGGCATCCATCATAAGCATTGTAAATTACTCCCTGCACAGAGTTCTCCAACGGCGCCACAAACGCCGAAACCGGCAGGTCACGATTACCCAGCGTGAGCGTCTTCACAGCCGCATATGCCCCATTGCGATTCATACACGGTGTGCTCACCGTCAACGTGTTTGGGCCATTAACCTGCACAATGTCTTTTTCTGCAGTAGTCTCACTCGTTAGACGTGCTGCTGCTCTCAGTGCACATCAGAGTTCCCTCGCAGTCACGACACTCAAGTGCCAGTTCTGGGGCCTGTACATAACTTTGAAATCCATGGCTGGGAACTTGAGAAGCAGTCCGCGTTTTTCCCACACCGGTGCTTTTCCCCGCTTGACTTCCTGCACTCCGTGTGTCTTGCGCCTGTCATTGCCGGCTTGCGTCTCGCAAGGCTTACTCTTGGCATTGTCGCCAAGCAGGGTCTTCTTAAATCTGTCCTGTGCTTTCAGCACTAGAGCCCTCTCTCCCACTTCAAAATATTCGGGCTTAAGAGTCTCCCCTTCGACGTAGTATTCAATCTTCAGCCTAACAAGGCCCACGGTCAGCAGGTGCAAGATGGACGCCCAGCGTCGCGGCCCAGGCTTGGCCTAGGAGTAAGAAAGTAATATGGACCAGTTGGTTAGCATCCATCGTGATTTTACTTACAGCGCAACACCAGAAAAGATACAGGACAGGGAAGGAGCAAAAGGGAAGGAGCGCCGTCTTTTTCTTTTTCTTTTGCTCCTTCTCTGTCCTGTATTTTTTCTGGTGTTGCGCTGTAAGAAAACTTACGTTGGCCTAGGAGATAAGCCTAGACTTGCCACCGCAAGGTTGATAGGAAAAATTTTGGAAACTCCTGAAACGTGGACAAACTTGATTATGCGAGTGGTGTCTGAAGGTGAAAGACAACCTCTTGCAGACGAGCCCACCAACAGCAAGTCCAGAACAAAGTGCGGCCGCCGATAGACGGTCACCGGGCCAGAGCTCATGCGAAGCACCTTGGCACAGCGTCTTACTCCAGCCACTCTCCAATCGACACCAGAAAACGATGATAATTCTAGCTCGATCCGGGCACAATGCAAAACGGCATGTTGTGTGGAAAGAAAGTACCAGCCTACTATGACGTCATATGAGCAGTGTTTAAACACGACAAAATCTATCACGTACAGAACGTCGTGCATGAATCGCCGAGCTGTGCACGTCGTAGAAGGGTTTGCCTCATTACCTGTTTCCGTACGCCGGTAGGAATCAGAAAGTGGAATTGTAGCTTATTCTAACATGCGATACATTGCTTCACTCAATACAGACTTGGCAGCTCCGGTATCTATTATTGCTTGAACACCAAGACCTTCTATAAAGACAGTTATTTCATTAGTGGGTAGAAAACGAGGCGTTGTAGAGTTTGATGGAGGCGCAGTTGTTCCCTCAGAACTGTGATCATCAGTTTTCTCTTTGAGCAGGCGCTGCACGCCGAAGCATTGGGGAAGGCAAACGGCGGCAAGGGGAAGGCGATCGGCGTGGGTTGAAGGCGTGGCGGCTCGGCGAAAAAGCGTCCGAAGCAGCATGGAGCGACAGCGCCTGTGGTGGATCTGCGTGAGGCGTTGCCGTAAGTTTCATCAATGGTACCTGAATGATGGACGCTCCGGCGAGAGAACCGCTCAACATGGCCATACGGACGACAGTAGTAACAGATGGGTCTGTTATCTGATGTGCGCCATGGGTTCTTGGGAAGCGTTGAGGACGGCGATAAATGAAAACATGTGAGCCTGCCAGTCCTTGTGTTGCATAGAAGGCGTTCGTTTGATGGGCAGAGTCAACAATGTTTGGCGGCGCGTATGCCTACGTTTGTGCGACATCAGCGGAAGTCAGAGGAGGGGACACAGGTGGTGGCTGGTAGGTGAGCTGAATTGCCTCACAGACTTGCTCTTATGTGGTTTGGCGCAGCGGCGAGGTCAGCCCATGAGTATTGCTGAGAACTGAGGGTTCAAGGGACAACTGGCGTGCCACTTCCTCTCGGATGAATTGCTGAATTTGCGGCCTCAATACCGTCTGTTCCAAAATGTTTTCACTGACAGTCAATGCTGACGTGCTGGTTGTATCGAAAGTAGAGTGTAGCTTTGAAATGTGCTGTTTTCGCAAGGCATCGTAACGTTGGCCATATTGGATAACTTCCGCAACTGTTTGAGGGTCTTTCGCAACTAGCATGCGGAAGGCATCGTCCTCGACGCTCTTAATATTATGTTTCACCTTGGCAGTTTCCGACATGCCAGGAGTGAAGCTACGGAAGAGGTCTACGACGCACTTGGTGTAGCACGTGAAAACCTCCCCAGACGCGATTCCACAAGCATTGTTCTGCACGGAGCTTGTGTACTGTCGGTCGGGCAAAGACGTCCGCGAAGGTGGTCTTGAAAGTGGCCCAGTCGGTAAGCTCAGCTTTGTGGTTGCTGAACCAAAGCTCCGCTACTCCTCTGAAGTAAAAAAGGACGTGGTCGAGTTTGTCGTTTTAGTCCCACCTATTATCGCTGCTTACTCCCTCGTACGAAGAGAGTCATTCCTCGACGTTCTGCTCATCGTTGCCGCTGAAGATGACTGGGTCTCGCTCTCTCGAAACGCTGGGACACGGGGCAGGTGGGGATGTAGGAGCGGCCTGCTGTAAACGTTGGTGGGCATCGTTGATGGCGAAGATATAGTTTGGTTGCAGAGTTTCAGGATAGAAAATAGATCTGGCACTCTCCATCTCACGACAGGGTTACGTAGGACCCCGATTTCTGTGGTGGTAGCGTGGCGCAACTTCGGGTGGAGTAAACGAACGCTGACAAGTTAGGGATACGAAAAACAAATAGGTTTATGACACTATTTACAGCATAAGAGGTTAGGAATTTTACAAACCACGAGCCTGGAGGTTGAACCGTTAGACCACGGTTCAGAACAACGCCGAGAACTTTGAAGTGTCGTTTTAGGCTCTGTCGGGCTCCTCCTCCTTGATTGAAACACCAATCGCACACATCACACCACTCGCTTTGGCATAAGCCGATACCACCCGACTACCGAATAGTCATCGCATCTCCTGATGCAATGCTCCTCCGGCCAGTTAAACTGAGGACAGAAGAAGTGGGGTCCTCCTTCGAACAAATTGGCGGTTGGGTTGCTGCTGCCAACTTTTCCTTGAACGGCAGCTAAGGATTAGTGACTTTATTTCCTTCTACACGACCTTCGCAGTCTGTCGGGCTTGCCGCGTCGCCAAACGAGCCAGCCCATCGAAGTTGCCACATTTTAATTCCTTTGTCACTTCCTGCCACTTGACCCTTGTGCTAAGAGAAGAGCACAGGGGCTTCCGGACATGAGAACGCATCGTGGCTATGGTTCTCGTAGCAAGCAAGGCGCCCACGGACACGAGTCACAACAATGTATGTATACATTGCCGCACGTATGTGCCAGTGGTGAGGACAACGAAGCAGCGCGAGTGTCCTTGGCCGAGGGCCAAAGACGAAGAAGTTGTTGCGGCCTGTTTCCTGCGATCGATAAATCGTATTTGTTTGAGGCGCTTTGTGCGCTCGTCAATCTCGCGTCGTCACACTGGTGGAGGAGCTGGGTACGTCTTCATGCTTGGCACCCCTTCGCGAACCCAACATTCAAGCCCGGAATCACTACCACCCATCGACGCACCAGTCCACTGTTCCAGCCGCAATCTGCGAGGCCTAGCTCCAGAGCTCAATTCCTTTCCAGAAACTGCCAGCAATCGCTTGCCTCCTTCAACCACTATGGCCACTGCAGCTATATCGCACATTACACTTGAGAATCCCATGATTCCTGACTGCTTTCGTGGTAAGACCTAAGAAGATGCACAAGACTGGCTTAATCACTTCGAACGCTGCGCGAAGTACAACCAGTGAGCCACCCCAAAAGACAAGCTCGCGAATGTGTACTTCTACCTGAAAGACAACGCCCAGACGTGGTACTTCAACAGGGAAGGAAGCATGGCTACGTGGGAGGACTTCCGCAACCAGCTGTTCGACACCTTTAGTAGTCTTGACAAGAAGGAGAATGCGCAATGTCTCTTGGAAGCTCGAATTCAAAAATCAAACGAAAGCGTCGCTATGTTCGCCGAGGACATGACCCGTCTTTTCGGCAGGGTGGATCCCGAGATGCCGGAAGACAGGAAGCTGTGGTGTCTAATGCGAGGCGTGAAGGAGCAACTGTTTGCTGGGCTTCTGAGATATCCGCCAACAACAGTAGCTGAGTTCATGAAAGAAGCCACAGCTATTGAACGGGCCCTACAGCAACGGTACTGTCAGCAGAACCCGGTCAACGTTCGAGCGAGTAGCCCTGTTACGACTGCGGCAAGCCTCTGCGACAACGACAGTCCTCTGCGGGAAGTCATCCGGGAGATTTTGAGGGAGGAGCTTGGAGCTTGGTTTAATTCCAGCAACTGAACCGACGCCGGCATTGTCTTTTGTCGCTGATATTGTCCGGGATGAGGTCCGCCAGGCTCTCTCTTCATCCGGCTATAATGGTGTGCGACGACATTTTACTTATGCTGATGCAGTCCGACGCCCTGTCGTCGAGCTTTCAGCACAGCAGACTCCAATGACTGGACCACCACCAACCCTGCAAATACAACCACTGTCAGCACCGACCACTTTCGCAACCTCACCGATTCATTCCTCCGACAAGACGAATGCCGTATCGCCAACATGCCCCACAACGTGGCCCAATAGTGAGTCTCCTCTTACCTACCAGCGTCGGAAAACCAATTTGTGGCGTACCGCTGACCGTCGACCGGTAGGCTTTCATTGTGGCGAAGCTGGGCACGTCTACAGAGTTTGCCGTTATCGCGACGCTCAGTACTCGAGATTTCCTCGCTAGCCTGATTACATTGTGTACGACGATCGACGCACACCGCCGACGCACTACGCCCCTGTGAGCACACCGCCGCAGAATCCAGTAATGCCCAGATCACGTTCTCCATCTGCCGCGCGGCCCAGTTCACCTAATCATCGCAGTTTTGCCGACGTCATCAGGGGCAGGTCCTCTAGCCCACGACGGGGAAACTAGACGCAGCGACCTTGGGGGGGTGGGGTTGCCAATAATCGGAATTCTGAACAGCCCTCATTGCAGACAAATGACAGCTTGAAGCCGTCGATACCGATGAAGACGACAGCAACGACTAATTCGACGAATGAGACAACTGCCGACGTAACCGACGTTATCAGCGCTGACCTCGTCGTTCACATAGACGGCCACCAAGTGACGGCTCTTGTGGACACTGGCTCCCACTTTTTTATAATAAGCCTACATCTAACCGAAAGACTAAGGAAGGTGAAAATGCCATGGCAGAGACCCAATATAATAACTGCAGGAGGTCAGTTGATGACACCAGTTGGAAAGTTCACGGCCCGACTCTATCGCTGGTTCCACCTTTGTCGCCACCCTCATCATCCTCCACGAGTGCTGTAAACAACTCATATTAGGAATGGATTTCTTGCGCGAATACAGGGCTGTGATCGACATCCCTGACAGAAGCGTAACATTCACTGTAAGCTCGGAGACTGCTACAGATGAGGAACACCCGCAACCTCGCTTCCGTATTGCCGATGACGACGTCATACTGCCGCCACGAAGTTGTTCCCTCGTATCCATGCACCGTGACAAATTACAAAACGGTACTGGCATCGCTGAACACATCAGGGAGCTCGCATTCACTAGCGGCATTTCTGTTGCCAGGGCTGTCATCACTGTTATTGACGGATGCGCTGAACTGCTATTTACAAATTTCAGCAGAGAACGCCGACACATAGTTAAAGGCACGGCTATGCCTATTTGGACGAACTATCGCAAACAGAAGATTGTCATTTAGTGGAGGCAGCAGCAGCGTCTACTATCACTACACCGACACCTGTCGACGTTGGTCCAATGTTATCTCCCATTGAGCGAGACCGCCTTCTCACGCTGATCAACGAGTTGCACGGCTGCTTCTCATCCACATCAAGAGTTGGTCAAACGGCACTGACGAAACACCGCATTATCACGGATTTCGACGCCAGACCCATCGGGCAAAATCCTTATCGAGTCACCTCAAAAGAGCGTGAGGCAATTTAAAAACAGGTGAAAACGATGCTAGAAGATGGTGTTATTCGGCCATCTAACAGTCCTTGGGCATCACCTGTAGTACTCGACAAAAAGAAGGACGGTAGCCTGCGTTTCTGCGTCGACTACCGTAAGCTTAATCAGATCACAAAGAAGGACATCTACCCTCTGCCGCGTATTGATGATTCATTGGATAGACTACGAAACGCACGCTACTTTTCGTCCATGGACTTAAAAAGCGGCTACTGGCAAATTGAAAAGGATGAGAGCGATCGTGAGAAGACCGCCTTTGTTACGCCTGATGGACTTTATGAATTTCAGGTTCTTCCTTTCGGTTTGTGTTCGGCGCCAGCGATATTCCAGCTTCTCATGGACACGGTTCTGTCGGGACTTAAGTGGCAAACCTGCTTGGTGTACCTCGACGACGTGATTGTCTTTTCAGCGACTTTCGAGGAACACTTACGAAGGCTCGAAGCAGTTTTTGAAGCAATACGCTTGGCCGGTCTTACTCTAAAACCAGAAAAGTGCCACTTCGGCTTCCACGAACTTCAATTCCTCGGTCACGTTGTGAACAGCCAAGAAATCCGACCCGACCCGGATAAAATTGCCGCCGTGGCAAACTTCTCGTTCCCATCAGACAAAAAATCAGTGCGACGTTTTTAGGACACTGTGCCTATTACCGGCGGTTTATTACTAATTTTTCCTGCAGCGCATGGCCATTGACACAACCTACTCGGGAAGATACCCCCTTCAGATGTGGCGAAGACCAGCAGCAGGCATTTCACGAGTTTCGTCAGCGCATGCAAACACCCCCCGTGCTGGCCCACTTCGATGAAGACGCGCCGACAATACTTCATACAGACGCTAGTAATGTGGGTCTTAGAGCAGTGCTCCTACAGTCGAAGGACAACAACGAAAACGTGATCGCCTATGCCAGCAGGACGCTGTCCCGAGCTGAAGCCGATTACACTACGACGGAAAAAGAATGTCTTGCAATGGTATGGGCAGTCCTGAAGTTTTGTCCTTATTTGTACGGCCGCCCATTCACTGTTATCAGCTATCACCACTCTCTCTGTTGGTTAGTTAACTTCAAAGATCGGTCTGGTCGCCTTCCACGATGGAGTCTTCGGTTCCAAGAATTTGACTTCACTGTTGCCTACAAATCGGGAAAACGACACACCGATGCCGATTGTCTTTCTCGGTCTCCTGTTGAGACGGCATTCCCGGACAATGACGATGACGTCACGGCCTTTCTCGAAATCGTGGACACTGCCGCCTTTTCTCAAAAGCAGCGTGGCAATGCTAAGCTGCTACCACTTATAGATTACCTACAAGGGCGAACGAATAGCGTTCCGAAGTTATTTGCGAGAGGGCTGCCGTGGTACTGCTTGCGAAATGACGTTTTTTATAAGAGAAACTTTTCACCCACCGGCAGCAGCTACTTGCTCGTAGTTCCTTCTTCGCTCCACCGTGAGGTACTGCAAGCCTGTCACGACGAACCTACCGCTGGTCACTAGGGTTCCGCAAGAACCTTGGCGAGAACAAGACAGAACCATTACTGGCCAAGACTTGCCGAAGCTGTCAAAACTTACGTGCGGGCATGTCTAGATTGCCAGCGCCGCAAGCCACCATCAATCAAACCAGCTGGCCTGCTGCAGCCTGTCCGAGTGCCGGCAACACCGTTTGCACAAATTTGCATGAATTTTCTGGGCCCCTTCCTTAAGTCTGCCACTGGAAACAGGTGGATAATCGTCGCCACGGATTACCTGACCCGATACGCGGAGACAGGCGCTATGCCACGGGCAACGACAGCTGAAGCGGCGCAATTTTTCATCGAAGCCGTCGTCTTAAGACACCGTGCTCCCACAATCGTCGTCGCCGACACAGGTACTGCGTTTATGGCCCAGCTTTTGGACACCATTTTCCAACTAAGTGGTACAGCTCAAAGGAAGACAATGGTGTATCATCCCCATACTAATGGGCTCACAGAACGCCTCAACAAGACCCTGGCTGACATAATAAGCATGTACGTGGATATAGAGCACAAGAACTGGGACATCATTTTGCTCTACGTCACGTTCGCGTACAACACGGCTCGTCAAGACACCACTCGGAAGACACCCTTTAGTCTCCTTTACGGACGCAAGGTTACAACAACGTTAGACGCAATGCTCCCTCATGAAAATGATGGCAATGAGACAGACGCTGAAGAGTTTACCCAGCTAGTAGAAGAAGCCAGACAACTTGCAGGTTGCGAATCACCAAACAGCAAGACGACGATGCCGAGTATTACAACCTCGGGCACAGCCCCGTCATATACAACGTGGACGACAAAGTATGGGTCTGGAGGCCTGTTCGTCAGCGTGGGCTCTCCGAAAAGCTGTTGCGAAGATACTTCGGACCCTACAAGGTTCTGCGACGCATTAGTGACGTCAACTACGAGGTTGTTCGGGACGGCGTGCAGTGTTTGAAGCGGCGCAGACATTCATCAGAAATTGTCCACGTGCTTCGGTGAAGCTTTACTTTCACTGACTAACTGTGCAGTTTTGGTTTCGCCTTGCATCTCAAACGTTTAACATCGGACGATGTTTTTCTAAAGGAGGAATAATGCCGCCAGGGTTTTAAAGGGGGAATAATGTGCCAGTGGTGAGGACAACAAAGCAGCGCGAGTGTCCTTGGCCGAGGGCAAAAGACGAAGAAGTCGTTGCAGTCTGTTTCCTGCGATTGATAAATCGTATTTGTTTGAGGCGCTTTGTGTGCTCGTCTATCTCGCGTCATCATATATATATATATATATATATATATATGTATATATATATAATGCCGCGAACCATGCATTCGGTTTGTTTATTTGTGTTTTGTTTTTCGGCCTGGCTGCGCCGGCCTGTGCTATCACTTTTTTCACAGCGTTTCGAACAAACGCTATCGAACAGTGGTTCGAGCGTTTCGAACAAACGCTATCACACCGTTCTCGATACAATTCGACTATTCGAGAAACCCTCGCGCCGAGGGATATAAATTCCCGCACAGCCGAAGCCGCGACATTCCATCGCCGACGCTCAATTGCGTGCACGTCGTTTTGCCGACCGCTGCTTCGCCGTCTGTGTATTCTTTCAGTTGTTCTGGGAGCACAAGTTCGCTCCAATAAACATGTTTTCCTTATAGACAACTGCGTCGTCCTTTGCTGCGTGACATGTGGTGGAGGTGCGGGGTATCGATCTCAGTACCTCTCGCCACATCCTTTTGACGTGAACCCAGGCAAGAAAATCGGGATTACTGGACGTGCTCCATCACTACAGCGAGTGTTTTTTCTCGAACTCGAAGTTACGTCAGACAACTTTGGCGAAGCACCAGATAATAACCGAAGATGGAGCCCGACCTACCAGACAGTCACCGTACTGCGTTTATTCACACAAGCGCGAAGCCATCAGGACTCAAGTAGATGACATGCTCAGCGACGACATTATACAGCCATCGAAAAGTCCGTGGGCTGCGCCGGTTGTACTCGTGAAGAAAAAAGATGGCACTTTAAGATTCTGCGTTGACTACCGGAGACTAAACAAAATCACCAAAAAGGATGTGTATCCCCTGCCACAAATCGACGACGCCCTCGACCACCTCTGCCACGCCAAGTACTTCTCATTCATGGATCTGAAAACCGGCTACTGGCAAATTGAAGTGGACGAGAGAGACCGAGAGAAGACTGCATTTTTAACCCCGGATGGTCTATACGAGTTCAAGGTGATGCCGTTTGGGCTGCGCACGGCGCCCGCAACGTTTCAGAGAGTCATGGACACTGTGCTAGCAGGCCTGAAATGGCACACTTGCCTCGTATACCTCGACGACGTTGTCGTATTCGCCCGGACCTTCGACGAACACCTCACAAGGTTGGAATCTGTACTCGAGGCCATTCGTACGTCGGGGTTAACGCTGAAGCCTGAGGAGTGCCGTTTCGCGTACGAGGAATTCAAGTTCTTGGGTCACGTCGTGAACGCCGCGGGAGTCCTACCTGACCCGGCAAAAACATCAGCCATTGCGAACTTTCCAAGGCCGAAAGATAAGAAGGATGTGCGAAGGTTTCTCGGACATTGCGCATACTACCGGCGCTTCGTCGCAAACTTCGCACGCATTGCAGAGCCACTCACGCGCCTGACGAAAGAAAGCACCCCTTTCAGCTGGGAAAACGACCAAGAAAAGGCATTCTGCGAGCTGCAACAACGCCTGCGAAACCCGCCCGTGCTCGCTCATTTTGACGAAAACACCGAAACGGAAATGCACACGGACGCCAGTGACATCGGTTTGGGTGCCGTCCTCGTCCAAAAGCAAAACGGTTACGAAAACTTAATCGCCTATGCAAGCCGTGGTCTGTCGAAGGAGAAGAGAAACTACTCTGCCTCCGAGAAAGAGTGCCTGGCTATCATATGGGCCATTTCAAAATTTCGCCCATACGTCTATGGTAGACTGTTTAAGGTTGTGACAGACCATCATGCGCTGTGCTGGCTCGCCAATTTGAAGGACCCCTTTGGCCGTCTTGGGCGGTGGAGCTTGCGCCTGCAAGAGTTCAACGTTACAATATTCTACAAATCCGGCAGGAAACACTCCGACGCCGACTGCCTGTCCCGCGCCCCCGTCAATTCACCACCACAGGACTCTGATGAAGACAGCGCGTTCTACGGAGTCGTGACAGAGAGCGACCTAGCCGCCCAGCAGCGTGGCGACCCTGACCTCCCCGCCATGATCGACTACTTTGAAGGACGCAACGTCGCCGTGCCTAGGGCGTTCAAGCGCAACTTACCAGCGTTCAGCCTCAAAAACTCTATCCTAGAGAATAGTTTCAACCCCGGAACGAGAACAAATTATCTACTTGTCATCCCCGCCAGACCTTCGTGACGAAACTTAGGAAGCGTGCCACGACGACCCTTCTTCCGGACATCTCGGAACAGCTCGCACAATCACAAAAATCAAGGCGAAATACTTCTGGCCTCGCCCTACATCCGATGTCACCCACTACGTCCGGAGCTGCCGTGACTGCCAGCGACGAAAAACACCACCGACGAGACCCGCCGGACTTCTGCAGCCGATCGCCGTCCCAACGAGGCCCTTCCAACAGATCGGAATGGACCTTCTGGGCCCGTTCTCTACATCCCGATCCGCGAACAAATGGATTGTCGTAGCGACAGACTACATGACGCGCTACGCAGAGACCCCCGCTCTTCTGAGGGAAACTGCACAAGAAGTTGCAAAGTTCTTTATTAACCAAGTTGTGCTGCGACATGGAGCCCCTGAGGTCTTAATCACGGACCGCGGAGCTCGTGCAAGGAATCTTACGCTACAGCAACACGGATCACCGAAGAACGACGGCGTACCACCCCCAAACGAACGGACTAACGGAACGGCTAAATAAGACAATCGCGGATATGCTGTCTATGTACGTCGACGTTGAACATAAGATGTGGGACGAAATCCTCCCGCACGTCACGTTTGCGTACAACACGGCTATCCAAGAAACCACGCAGATGACACCGTTCGAGCTCGTCTACGGAAGACGGCCGACTACGATGCTCGACGCCATGCTCCCGCACGTAGAAGACGACGACCTCAACGCCGACGTCCAAGGATACCTCCAACGTGCGGAGGAGGCCCGCCAGCTCACTCGAGTTCGTATAACGGACCAGCGACTGGTGGATGCCGGACGCAACAATCTCCGACGCCAAGACGCCGAGTATTATCCTGGAGATCGTGTGTGGGTTTGGACTCCCTATCGACGACGTGCACTAAGTGAGAAACTCCTACGACGCTATTTCGGACCCTACCGGATTCTACGACGTGTTGGCGAACTAACGTACGAAGTGATCCCCGATGGTGACTCCCGTACATCACGACGACGCACGCGGCCCGAAGTCGTCCATGCGGTTCGCTTAAAACCTTTCTACGGACGATGACGAACTTTTATTTTAGTTTGTTTGGACTCTCCTTTATGTTAGCATCAGGTCAATGCACTCTCAGAGGGGGGGGGGGGGGCTAATGCCGTGAACCGTGCATTGGGTTTGTTTATTTGTGTTTTGTTTTTCCGGCCTGGCTGCGCCAGCCTGTGCTATCACTGTTTTCTCAGCGCTTCGAACAAACGCTATCACAGCGTTTCGAACAAACGTTACGAACAGCGTTTCGAGCGTTCCGAACAAACAGCGTTTCGAACAAACGCTATGACAGCGTTCACGATACAATTCGACTATTCTAGAAACCCTCGCGCCGAGGGATAAAAATTCCCGCACAGCCTATGCCGCGACATTCCATCGCCGATGCTCACTAGCGTGCACGTCGTTTTGCCGACCGCTGCTTCGCCGTCTGTGTATTCTTTCAGTTGTTAGGGGAGAACAAGTTCGCTCCAATCAACTTGTTTTCCTTATAGACAACTGCGTCGTCTTTTGCTGTGTGACAATATATATATATATATATATATATATTTTAAAAGCGAAAGAAGTGTATACCTGAGGGCTCCTTTTTCCGTGTTTTGACACGGAAGTTCCTGCGGACGGCTGGTTATTTTTTCATCCACTTTTCTTTCTTCTTATTTACTATAAATTTGTTCTAATAACTTCCCCTATACATTCCTTGGCGTTATTCTTTGTAAGATCTCACCCTACATATATATATGTATATGTATAAATATAGATATTGTTATGGCGTTTATTAGCAGGCACACAGCAAGTATACACAATGGCGACAGTAACGGCCAAGCACGGACTCTCAGCGCGAGCGGCGTCCTTTTTTGGGTAGACCGACTAGAGAACACATGAGAGTTTGACCCGCTTCAGTGTTCGGCGGCTTCTCTACAATTACCCGGGGGTCGAAGAGGGAGCCGCCTGGCGACCTAAGAGCTTGTCACTACGTGCGGGTCATAGTAAGCCTTCAGGCGCTCCACGTTCACTATGTCGCGCCCGCGACGGCGCATGTCCAAATATTGTTCAATTGGCTCGACAAGATAGTTGACTAGAGATGTGCGCTCGACCACACGGTAGGGACCTTCATATTTCGGGAGTAGTTTGGAAGAAAGGCCAGCTACAGAGGTCGGGATTGAGAGCCATACAAAGGAACCAGGAAGAAACGTGGGTTCAGAAGTGGTGGAGCCATCACGAATACTCTTCTGCTGCTCTTGCTCATGCGTCGTAAATGTTTTGGCCAGCTCGCGACACTCTTCAGCAAGCCTGGTTGTCTCGCAAATAGGTGCACACTCAGATGAATCCGGTGTGTACGGGAGTATCGTGTCGATGGTGTGTGACGGGTGACTTCCGTACAACAAGAAGAAAGGTGAAAAACCGGTCGTGCTCTGAGGGGCGGTGTTGTAGGCGTAGGTGACGAAGGGCAGTATAGTATCCCAATTCGTAAGGTTGGCGGCGACGTACATCGAAAGCATGTCGCCGAGGGTGCGGTTAAAACGTTCGGTCAGACCATTCGTCTGCGGGTGGTAAGCAGTTGTTTTGCGGTGGACAGAATGGCACTCCGTGAGAATGGCTTCGACGACTTCTGACAAGAAGACACGGCCTCGATCACTGAGAAGCTCCTGAGGTGGACCGTGGCGCAGTATAAATTGATGCAGTAGGAAGGACGCAACATCACGCGCAGTAGCCGCAGGGATAGCGGCGGTTTCGGCGTATCGCGTTAAATGATCTACGGCGACGATGACCCAGCGTTTACCAGCCGACGTCAGAGAAAGTGGTCCATACAAATTGTTACCTATGCGTCCAAACGGACGCTCAGGGAAAGGTAACGGTTGCAGACTGCTGGCGACATGTGAGCTGACAGTTTGCGGCGTTGACAAGCGAGGCAGGAGTGAACGAACTGCTGCACGTAGCGGTACATCCCGTGCCAGAAGTAGCGTTGTCGAATGCGATGGTAGGTTTTGAATACCCCAGAGTGCGCGCATTGCGGATCAGAAAGGAAGGATTCACATATCTCTGACCGCAGACTGCGGGGTATCACGAGTAACCACTGCCGGCCATCGGCGTCGTAATTGCGTCGGTGTAGAAGGCTGTCACGGATGGCGAAATGGCGAGCTTGACGACGCAAGGCACACGTGGATGGCGTTGCGGATGGATCAGAGAGCAAGTCGATGAGCGGGCCGATCGAATTATCCTTTCGCTGTTCGGTAGCGATGATGTCAACTTCAATGGCAGAAACAGCAGCCGAGGATACTGAGCAGAGCACATCACCTTCAGGCAGAGGGGAGCGCGAGAGGGCGTCGGCGTCAGCATGCTGGCGTCCGTTGCGGTACAGCACGTGGATGTCTTAGTCTTGTAAGCGAAGAGCCCAACGGGCGAGATGGCCTGAGGGATTGTTCAATAATGAAAGCCAGGCTAGTGCATGATGGTCGGTGATGACATCGAATGGGCGACCATACAAATAAGGTTGAAACTTTGTAAGGGCCCAGACGATCGCCAGGCACTCTTTCTCCGTGACGGTGTAGTTTGTCTCGGCTCTCGTGAGCGTACGGCTTGCATATTGTCAAGGGCTAAGAGCTCGAACGAACGTACAAAGGGACGCGACTGTCCAAAATCTCAGAGACAAAGAAGGACGTCTCCGCTGGCACGGGTTGTTCGTCTTCGTCTTCCTCGTTCACCGGCACAGAACCGATTCACTGTTCACTGGCACAGAACACCAGGTGGCATTACTCCTCCTCCCAAGAAAGCATCAACCCGATGCTCAAAAAAAACGTGCACAGCAGTGGGTCGACGTAGGTAACATGAAGAAACAATAAATAAATTAGTGCACGAGAGAAAACGCGTCCTGGGCCCGGCAATCAGAATGAAACCGCATTCACTGTTCACAAGAAGAGTTCACAGGCACAAGAAGAAAATTCGCATCACCGCGTAAAGTATGGTTTTAGGCGGACTACGTGTACAGTCTCTGGGCGTGGTAACCTGCGCTGCAATGATGGCGAGCCTCCGTCTGGAACCACTTCGTAGTTCACGTTGCTCACACGTCTGAGTACTTTGTAAGGTCCAAAGTACTTCCTCAAGAGTTTCTCACTGAGACCTCGCCGCCTAATTGGTGTCCTAACCCAAACTTGGTCACCAGGTTCATAATGAACTTCTCGATGGTTGGTGTTGTACCGCCGTGCATCTGCGCACTCTTGAGTTCTGATGTGCACACGGGCCAGTGGACGTGCTCCCTCAGCGCGGTGAATGTACTCCTTGATGTCGGGGGCTAATTGGTCGAGCTTGTGGATGTCCTCATATGGGATCATGGCGTCCAGCATAGTTCTAACATCTCGACTATAAACGAGCCGGAATGGTGTGAAGCGTGTAGTTTCCTGCGTTGCAGTGTTATACGCAAATGTTACGTACGGCATTTCCGATGGAGGCGGAAATGTTGTAGGCCCGTGTACTCAGATTTGGGTGCACGTTAAAGAACCCCAGGTGGTCAAAATTTTCGGAGCCCTCCACTACGGCGTCTCTCATAATCATATGGTGGTTTTGGGACGTTAAACCCCACAAATCTAAAATGTTACGTACGGCACGATGTCGTCCCACGTTTTGTGCTACACATCCACGTGCATAGAGATCATGTCAGCTAGCGTTTTGCTTAGCCTTTCTGTTAAACCATTACTCTGAGGGTGATAAGCAGTGGTCTTTCGATGGGTTGTGTAACTCAACCTGATGATATCATCCAAGAGCTTCACTGTGAATTATGTCCCTCGATCAGTGATGACATGTGACGGGGCGCCATGCCGTAGCACAATTTGATGCATAAAAAAACTGGCAACTTCAGATGCAGTCCCTCGTGGCAACGCCTTCGTCTCAGCGTAACGCGTCAAATAATCGGTTGCGACAATAATCCATTTGTTGCCAGAAGAAGACAAAGGAAACGGGCCTAGGAGGTCCATCCCCACTTGTTCAAACGGTGTACGTGGTGGATCGATCGATTGTAGATGGCCTGCAGGCTTTAAATGTGGTGTCTTGCGACGCTGGCATTCACGGCATCCCTTTACGTAGCGTTTGACACAGGCAGACATTTCAGGCCAGTAGTAGAGTTGTCGCACCCGATCCATAGTTCTCGAGTAGCCCAAATGGCCAGATGTGGGCTCGTCGTGGCAAGCTAATAAGACGTCATCGCGGAGGGCTTCAGGCACGACGAGAAGATGAGATCTGTCACCAGCCCCGGCGTTCTTTTTGTATAAGACGCCATTTCGTAGGCAAAATGATGGCAACGTTCGCGACATCGGACGAGAAGTGGGCGCAGTGCCACCTTCTAAATGGTCTATAATCATTCTTAGATTGGCGTCATTTCGTTGATGCGACATCAGATCCGGTCCGCTGACAGTTGCCACGAAGGCGCCGTCCTCTTCTCCGCTAGTACTGGCGGATTGAACAGGTGCTCGTGATAGCGTGTCGGCGTCTTCATGCTTTTTGCCTGACTTGTACACGATGGTGACATCAAATTCCTGAAGGCGCAGACTCTATCGTGCTAATCTTCCTGAAGGGTCTCGTAGATTGGTTAACCAGCACAAAGCATGATGGTCAGTCACCACTTTAAATGGTCTTCCATAGAGATATGGCCTAAACTTTGTAATTGCCCAAATGACCGCGAGACAATCTTTCTCTGATGTGGAATAGTTAGATTCTGCGCAAGACAGTGTGCGACTTGCGTAGGCTATCACCCGTTCAATGCCATCTTGTCTTTGTACAAAATAGCTCCAAGACCAATAATGCTGGCATCAGTGCGTACTTCAGTGTCAGAATCTTCATAGAAGTGGCCGAGCACGTGAGGGGAAGAGAGCCGGTGGTGTAGTTCCACAAAGGCAGTCTGCTATTCGTCAGCCCAGACAAATGGTGTGTCATCACGCGTGAGGCGTAATAGTGGCTCCACAATGTTAGAGAAATTTTCAATAAAGCGCCGATAATAAGCGCACAGACCCAGAAATCGTCGAAGACTTTTCTTGTCAGCTGGAGGTGGAAAAGCGGTGACGGCAGCAGTTTTGTCAGGATCAGGCCGAACACCAACGGCGCTCACGACGTGACCAAGAAACTTTAATTCTTCGTAACCGAAATGACATTTCTCAGGCTTTAGTGTGAGATTAACCAATCTAATGGCTTCGAGCACATTCCGAAGGCGACGAAGATGCTCGTCAAATGTTTCTGAAAATACAACGACATCATCGAGGTACACGAGACAGCTTTTCCACTTGAGGTCTGCCAGGACGGTGTCCATCATTCGCTGGAATGTGGCTGGAGCGGAACAAAGGCCGAAAGGGAGCACTTTGAATTCATAAAGGCCATCCGGCGTTACAAAAGCGGTCTTTTCCCGGTCACGTTCATCGACCTCAATTTGCCAATAACTGCTCTTCAAGTCGACGGACGAAAAATACTTCGCGCGTCGCAGATTGTCCAGAAAATCATCGACTCTGGGCAACGGGTACACGTCTTTCTTTGTGACATTGTTCAACTTTCTGTAGTCGACACAAAAGCGAAGCGTGCCATCTTTCTTTTTCACAAGAACGACTGGTGATGACCAAGGGCTGCTTGAAGGCTGTATCACGCCATCCTGAAGCATTTCCTTAACCTGCGTTTGAATCGCGTGCCGTTTGGTTGGCGAAACACGGTAAGGCTGCTGCCGTATGAGATGTGCGTCGTCATAGGTGATAATATGGCGTTTCGTTATCGGTGTTTGACGTATCTTTGAAGAATGTGCAAAGCATGTGTGGAACTCCAGCAACAGCTCGCTCAAACGCTGCTTGTTCGCTTCAGAAGGCGTTGGATTGATGTCGACGCTGCGGGAAGGCGCTTCAGCAGTGCCGATGGTCTCGGAAGCAAAACACTCTGTGACATTGGCGATTGGGTCGGCGTAGGCGATGACAGTTCCAGGAAGAAGGTGCCTGTGCTCGTAGCTGAAGTTTGTGACAAAAACGTTGCAGTGTTTATCACGAAGGTCGACAAGGCTTCTCGCTACGCAGACACCGTGAGACAGCAAAAGCGAGTGATGGCTTTCTACGACTGCTTCACCGTGCATCACTCCGTCCCACGCCACCTGAACCACAACAGTTGCACGGGGTGGTAACGTGACAGCGTCGTCGACGACTCGAAGAGACACTCGGGAGTGGCTGTGGTCGGCGTAAACTGTTGTGGCGTTTGTGGTCGCGAAAGTGACTAGACGTCGTCAAATGTCAATTATAGCACCATGCTCCCTGAGAAAATCCATGCCAATGATAAGGTCTCGAGAACACTGCCGGAGAACGCTCAAACTGGCAACAAATGTACAACCGCGGATTTGCAGTCTTGCCGTGCACATACCGAGTGGCGTGACGATATGCCCGCCAGCTGTACGAATTGGCGTTCGGTTCCAAGGCGTCGTTACTTTCTTGAGAAGGGCGGCCAGCTTTTCGCTAGTTATAGAATAGTCCGCACCAGTGTCCACTAAAGCGGTTACTTCGCGACCATCTAGCAGAACAGGAATATCTAAAGAAACTCTTCCGCAATCAGCCGGTGGTGTCGTTGTCGATGTATCATCGGTATCTTCAGTCCGCGTCGATAGGGGGTCTTGAGAATGACCAGTCTGAGCGGCCTTGCCCCTGAAGGTCGCTGAGGCTAGTTTTCCCAACGAGGGCAAGGTGACCTGCCTTGCGACACGCCCGCATAGGTGCGATGATTCGGCGGGAACCGCCACGGTGATGGAGAGTGTGAGTGGTGCCGAGATGTCGATTCGCGCAGCTGAGAAACGTAGTCAGCGATTTCCGGAGGCCACTGGCCGAACCTAGGAGGTGGGGAGTTGGCCGAAAAACCACGAAGTCCCAGCTCTCGATAAGTGCACTGTCGGTAGATGTGCCCAGATTCACAACAGGGATAGCAAAGGGGACGTCGATCGGGGGCCCGCCACACGTCTGATTTTCGCGGAATCGGTCGGTGGTCACTGAGGTACGGGCCCGCTTGGACTGCCTGAAGCATGGCTGGGGCTGTGGTATAAGGCGGAGTGAAATGTGGTGCAGGTGGGGGCAGAGTTTGATCTGCCGGAAGCATGGCAGGGGCCGCGGTGGGAAGCGGAGGCAAAGGTGGTGCTGGCTGGAGCAGAGTTTGCGCATACGACATGAGAGGGAAGTCATTTAGGGGCCGTGGCACTGTCTGACGGGACGGTTCTCGTAGTGCCTGCTGAACTTCATCTCGGACGATGCCGGACAAAGAACTGACAGTGGACGCCGAGGGTACAGATAACTTCTGCAGTTCTTCGAGAATTACAGAGCTTATGAGCTCTCGGAAGAAGTCGACGTGGGCCCCAAAACCACCCATGTAGTCCATAGCAGAAGCAAAGTTCACTTGTCGCTCGTACATCTGGGTTCGTTGCCGAAGTGTGCTTTCAATCAGGACGGCTTCAGCAAGCAACTCTGACGTAGTCTTGGGGGGGCTGCGTACAAGACCACCGAACAACTGCTCCTTCACTCCACGCATCAGGTATCGCGCCTTCTTCTCTTCCGGCATGTGAGGGTCGGCTCATCGAAAAAGACGCGTCATGTCCTCAACATACATTGCTACGCCTTCATTTGGCATTTGCATACGGCACTGGAGTTCACGTTCAGCTCGCTCTCGGCGATCGGGACTTGCATAAATTTCAAGAAGCCGGCGTTTGAAGTCCACCCATGACGTGAACACACCTGCCCGGTTTTCGTATCAAACACGTGCCCCGTCATTCAAACTGAAGTAGACATGTCGGAGCTTGTCTGTGTCATCCCACATGTTATGAGCGGCTACGAAGTCATAGTAGACTCGCCAATCTTCAACATCCTCATGGACAGCACCATGAAAGGGATTTGGCGTTGGTGGTTTGAACAGCGTATATTGCAATGGCGTTGCGCTTTCCATACCAGCTGTGTTGGAGCCGCTGGGGACGGCACTGCCTGGAATAGTTGGGGCCGTCATCTCTTCTGAAAGAAGTCCAAACTCAGGGTCCAGTCCACGGATCCTGTGGCTAGCACGGTGAACAGGCGTAACCACCGGTATGGGGCTGGAGCTTTTTGTACTGGGAGGGGTTAGGTGCATAGGGTACCTCGCACCTCCACCAGTTGTCACGCGCTAAGAGCTCGAACGAACGTACAAAGGGACGCGACTGTCCAAAATCTCAGAGACAAAGAAGGACGTCTCCGCTGGTACGCGTTGCTCGTCTTCGTCTTCCTCGTTCACCGGCACAGAACTGACCCACTGCTCACTGGCACAGAACACCAGGTGGCAATATGCTACGACATATTCAGGGAATCCGGGTTTGCGCTGCGCCAAGACAGCGCCGAGGCCTACACCACTGGCGTCTGTGTGCACTTCCGTCGGGGCCGTAGGGTCATAGTCGCGTAGAATGGGAGGAGACGTCATCAAATGGCGGAGCTTCGCGAACGCGTCGTCGCACTCAGAGGACCACGAATTGAGGGGCCCGTTACTTCCAAGGAGCTTCGTCAGCGGTGATAAAATCGTAGCAAAGTTTCGTGCGAAGCGTCGGAAGTATGAGCACAGGCCCACGAAACTACGCAGTTCTTTGACGGACGCAGGTTTGGGGAATTCGGCCACGGCCCGAAGCTTGGCTGGGTCAGGAAGAATGCCATCCTTAGACACGGCGTCCCCTAGGATGGTGAGTTGCTGTGCTGCAAAGCGGCACTTAAGATTTAGTTGCAAGCCGGCATTGTTCACACGCGCGAAAACTTCTTTCAGACGTTGGAGATGCGTGGAGAAATCCGGGGCGAACACAACAACGTCATCGAGGTAACACAAGTACGTGTGCCATTTCAAGTTGCGCAGAACGGTGTCCATCATGCGCTCAAAGGTGGCAGGTGCATTACATAGACCAAACGGCATGACGTTGAATTCGTACAAGCCGTCGGGTGTGATGAACGCAGTCTTCGGTAGCGCGTCATCAGCCATGGGTAGTTGCCAGTACCCCGAGCGCAGATCGAGAGAACAAAAAAATTTAGCTCCGCGAAGGCTGTCAATTGCGTCATCGATGCGCGGCAGTGGGTAAACATCCTTGCGAGTGATCTTATTGAGCCGTTTGTAGTCCACAAAGAACCGCACAGAACCATCTTTCTTCGCGACAAGAACAACAGGAGACGCCCATGGACTGTCTGAGGGCCAAATAACGTCGCGTCTGAGCATATCATCAACCTGCTCGTTAATTTCCCGACGTTCAGCAGGCGATACGCGGTAGGGACGTTGCCGTAATGGTGGATGTTCACCAGTGTCGATACGATGTGTAACAGCGGACGCGCGACCGAGAGAACTTCGCCCGACATCGAAAGAAGAATGATATTCTCGCAGCAGGTCCAGAAGCTGGGAACGCTGTACCGACGTAAGATTGTCATCAATGTAAGGGCCAAATACACCAGGAGACGATAAATCATAAGTGGAAACAGCGCTGATGGTACACGAACCGGGACAACGCGAGTGATCGGGTACGTCCAGGACTTGTGCGTTTTCCACTGGTTCCACTCTGCCGAGACATTCCCCTCGAACCAAGGTAACAGTGTACGGGGATCGGTTGGTCACAAAAATAGCGGCGTTGCTCTGGGTGATTTGCACGGTCGCGAAAGATACTAGCAACCCTTTCCTTCGGCAAGCACGGTCGGATGGCGAAACGAGTGCAATTGTGTCGGAGAGTCCAGCGCAGCAGACAGATACACCCATCGCCGAGGTTGGAGGCACTATGGTATCGTCTTTCACGAGAATCTTACTCAGTTTCGAGGGACTGTCTTCCGGCGTCAAATGCGAGAAGGGTGAGAGTTCAATTTCGGCAGCGGCCCAATGAATGACGGCGTCGTTGCGGGAGAGAAAATCCCACCCTAGGATGACGTCATGAGAGCATGCAGGAATGATGATGAATTGGCTGACATACAGAACGTCCTGAACGACAACGCGAGCTGTGCACTCTGCTGAAGGATGGATACGATGTGAACCGGCAGTACGAAGGGACAACCCAGACATCGGCGTCGTCACTTTTCGAAGCAAGCGGCAAAAGTTTTCGTCCATACCGGATACTGCAGCTCCAGTGTCAATAAGAGCAGATGCATGAACACCGTCCACAAGCACGTCTATTACATTAGAAGGGCGGGTCTGAGGGCTTTCACATCGCAATAGCATCGCAGTCCTTGCCTCGGGGACTGCGACGACTAGTTTTCCCGCTCATGAGTAGCCGAACTTGACCTAATGGGGGACAGGGAACGACGTCGTGGAGACGGCGACCTTCGAGGAGATGGACCTGGGCGATACGGCAGTGGCATACACGGTGGTTTGTCGTGATAGCGACGGCTGAGGTGGCCAGCAATAGGCGAAGAATTTGGAGCCGGCTGTACACGATGGCAATAACGGGCTACGTGACCGGCGTAACCACAGGCAAAGCAGATGGGCCGGTTGTCGGGTGTGCGCCATTCGTTCGCTGGGGTAGGTCTTGTCCATGACGCAAGAGCCGATGGACGGAACGGTGGCTGAAAAGGCTGCAGGGGGTGCTGGAGCTGAGGTGAGAGGTCACGTCAACATACATAGCCGGCATCATCATCAGCCTGACTACGTCCACTGCAGGACAAAGGCCTCTCCCTTGTTCCGCCAGTTAACCCGGTCCTGTGCTTGCTGCTGCCAATTTATACCCGCAAACTTCTTAATCTCATCTGCCCACCTAACCTGCTGTCTCCCCCTAACCCGCTTCCCTTCTCTGGGAATCCAGTCAGTTACCCTTAATGACCAGCGGTTATCTTGTCTACGCGCTACATGCCCTGCCCATGTCCATTTCTTCTTCTTGATTTCAGCTATGATATCCTTAACCCCCGTTTGTTCCCTAATCCACTCTGCTCTCTTCTTGTCTCTTAAGGTTACACCTACCAGTTTTCTTTCCATTGCTCGCTGCGTCGTCCTCAATTTAAGCTGAACCCTCTTTGTAAGTCTCCAGGTTACTGATCCGTAGCTAAGTACCGGCAAGATACAGCATTTATATACCTTCCTCTTGAGGGATAGTGGCAATCTACCTGTCATAATTTGAGAGTGCTTGCCGAATGTGCTCCACCCCACTCTTATTCTTCTAGTTACTTCAATCTCGTGGTTCGGCTCTGCGGTTATTACCTGCCCTAAGTAGACATAGTCTTTTACAACTTCAAGTGCACTATTACATATCTCGAAGCGCTGCTCCTTGCCGAGGTTTTTGTACATTACTTTCGTTTTCTGCAGATTAATTTTAAGAACCACCTTTCTGGTGGGTCTTAATCATAGCCGGCATAGCCGCTGCAAAAGATGGAGGTAGTGCGGCAGCTTCGGCGTAAGTCAGTGGGGTGGGCGGTTGGACGACTGGAGGCAGCCTGGCGACCACTTGGGCGTAACTTGGGGGCCCAGGGGCCGGAAGCTGTTGTGGTTGGTACGCAGGCATGACCTCTGCTATTTCCTGCTGAATTGCTCGGCGGATGGATGGACGAATTGTAGTGGCCGATTTTTGAGCAGCCGGTGGGTGGGCAAAGGTCAGGAGAGAGAACTGCCCCGCGATTTCCTCACGTATGAAGGACTTGAGGTCTGCCAGCAGTGCCATCTGATCACAGCTCGCCTCCAAGCCTGCAAGCCCTGCATTTCGTGGTGTGGAGCGACGGGTCATCGAACGCTGCCGGCGGAGCTCCTCGTAGCTCTGGCACAGCGTGATAGCCTCAGCTACTGTGCCTGGGTTTTTGGCAAGCAGCATCGTGAAGGCATCATCGTCAATGCCCTTCATGACGTTCCGGATCTTGTCTGATTCGGACATGCTGTCGTTGGATTTCTTGCACAGATCCAGGACATCTTCTATGTAACTGGTGAATGATTCACCGGCCTGCTGAGCGCGTTCGCGTAACCGCTGCTCGGCTTGCAGCTTACGAACGGCAGGGCAGCCAAAAAACGTTGGAAATACCGGTCTTGAAATTGGACCAGGTTGCGAAATCGGACGCGTGGTTGTTGTACTACAAGCTTGCAACGCCCGCAAGGTAGAACACCAAGTTTTTCAACTTGCCGTCCTCGTCCCATTTGTTGGGGACGTTCACGCGTTTGTAAATAGCGAGCCAGTCCTCCACGTCAGTGCCATCGGCGCCCGTGAAGATGGGTGGATCTCGGATCCTGGTGACACCGGGAAAAGGGGGTCGTATGGGTGGAGGCGTTTGCTGAGAGGCGTTGTGGGACATAGTAGATTGCAGGGTACGTGAACGCAGTTCCCAGGGGGCCCCGCCGCGGTGGTCTAGTGGCTAAGGTACTCGGCTGCTGACCCGCAGTGCGCGGGCTCGAATCCCGGCTGCGGCGGCTGCATTTCCGATGGAGGCGGAAATGTTGTAGGCCCGTGTGCTCAGATTTGGGTGCACGTTAAGGAACCCCAGGTGGTCTAAATTTCCGGAGCCCTCCACTACGGCGTCTCTCATAATCATATGGTGGTTTTGGGACGTTAAACCCCACATATCAATCAATCAATCAATCAATCAATCAAGCAGTTCCCAGGGCATCAAAGGGGATCGTAGCACTCTCCACCAGTTCGTTATGGTATTTATTAGCAGGCACAAAGTGAGTATACACAATGGCGACAGTAACGGCCAAGCACGGACTCTCAGCGCGAGCGGCGTTCTTTTTTGGGTAGACCCACTAGAAAACACTTGAGAGTTTGACCCACTTCAGTGTTCGGCGGCTTCTGTACAATATATATATATATATATATATATATATGTGTGTGTGTGTGTGTGTGTGTGTGTGTGTGTGTGTGTGTGTGTGTGTGACGCTCTAAAATGGAGACACATCGTAGTCCAGATGCCATGCGTGCGTTTATTCTTATGCACGCGCACTTCCTCTTTGTCCGCTTCTCCTAAATCACCTTGTTAATGCGTCACACTTCCCCTCTCCCCTCGGAAAAGTCTCAGTTCAAAAGGTACAAAATAACGCCGCTTTTTGCTAACATGCACAATGGCAGAGTTTCTACCTAAGGGTAGCACGGAGCACTTGACCTAATAGTTCACTGTTGAGACATTGCGTAGGATCCTGTAAGGTCCTTCCATGACGGAACTCAGTTTACCGTTGTTGGGATGCCATGGTGTCTTGTAAAGGACAAAGTCACCGACTTGAAACTCAGTCGGAAGAAATTTTCTATCATGCATGACTTTGTTCTTATTGTGGTAGGCGATAAGATTGGTAACTGCAGTTTTTTGCGCTTGTTCGACAGTTTCTTCTCGTTGTTCCAGTGCAGTAGGATAAGATCGAGCTTCATACATCAGGAAGGATGGTGCGTAGCCGGTCACTTCGTGGGGTGTTTTGTTGTATTGGTCAATTACCTCCGGAAGCAACTTAGTCGAAGACTTCTGTGGTTCATCATTGATCTTACTTTTAAGTCTCGTTTTGTCTGATTTGTCCGCTCGTTCATGCCGTTGCATTGTGGAGGATGAGATGAGGTGAATAGTTGGTGTAGACGATTATGTTTTAAAAACTGCTTGAATTTTCCTGCAGTAAATCCTGTTCCACAATCTGAAAGGAACTTCTGTGGTTTTCCTGAAGAAAAAACATGTTTTTAAGCATGAAACGTACGCGTCGCTGTTCTCACTTTTATGAGCAAACACCTATACATAGCGAGTCGCTTGATCAATAACCAAGTGTATAAATCTTTATGACAAGCCATATCCAGAAAATTTTCTGATAGTGTCTATTGCAAAGAGGTCGAAGGGCTCTTCAGCAGGAGGCAGTGATTCAAGCGTACCAAACTTTTTTGTTTTCGTCTTCTTGCATCTCTGGCATGTATCACAATCCCGAATGTATGTGGAAACATCGGTTACCATATGCGGTCAATAACATTGCGTAGACAGGAGTGATAGCGTCTTCTTCACTCCGACATGCCCAAACTGTTGATGGGCATTCTTCAGAATGCTCAGGCGTAGTTCATGGGGCACGTATATTTTCCTTAGTCCTTTTCTTTTGACCATGATGATGTTATTTTCCAATGAATGCGTTCCTTTTGGACGCTCATTGTTGCATCGCTGAAGGTCGTCATGTGACCGAAGATTAACTATTGAGGCTCTAGAGAGCGCATCTGCTTCATAATTACTTGCGCCCTTTTGATGTTTGATGTTCACATCATACATTGAAAGTTTCAAAGACCACCGGAAGAGACGACCTTGATAATTTTTAACATTCTTCAGCCACTAGAGGGCAGCGTGATCAGTTACAACACTGAATGACTTTCCATGACGCTAGCAATGCCATTTATCAATGGCATCTACAATGGCAAGACATTTTTCTTCTGTAATAGCGTAGTTCACCTCATGCTTAAGTAGTTTGCGAAATAGTAGGCAACAGGATGTTTTTTGCCTTTGTCATCGGGTTGTTTCAGCACTGCACCGATGCCTTCGCCACATGCGTCAATGTACACAGTACATGGTCTCGAAGGGTCGTATATGCGAAGCACTGGTTCTTCAGTTATCCGCTCCTTCAGTTCACGAAAGGCTTCCTCGCATGCTTCTGTCCACACCCACTTGCTGCCTTTGTGGAGTAGATTTGTGAGTGGAAGAGGGACATCGCTGAAGTGGGGGTTGTACTGACGGTAGGTGTTTACAGTGCCCAGAAAAAACTGGAGATCTTTTTCTCGTATTGGTGTCGGAAATTTGAGTATGGCAGCCGCATTACTTTGCTTAGGTATCACTGTTCCTTGTGAATTTTTGTGGGCCAGGTATTCAATGCTGCAGCGTGCGAATTGGCACTTTTTTGGTTTGAGTTTTGCGTTCTCGGTTTTTAGAGCTTTCAGTAGTGCCTCAGGGTATCGTGTATGATTAATTAATGTCTCTGAGTATACGACCACATCATCAAAGTAATTACTAACATTGGTGAGCTGATGATTCGCTATTATTGATTTCATGGCTCTTTCAAATGTAGCCGGAGCGTTTTTCAATCAAACGGCATTACCAACCACTCAAAATGATCATCAGGCATGACAAATGCAGTTTTCTGAACATTGTCAGGATGCATTTGGAAATGCCAGTATCCCGACGTTACGTCCAACGTAGTGAAAAACTCCGCCTTTTCTAAGTGGTCAAGAATATCATCTATACGTGGAATTGATTGAAAGTCGGGTACCGTTATGGCAGTGAGTTTCCGGTAGTCAATACACAGACGAGTGCTTCCTTCACCTTTCTTTTCTGCTAAAATTATAGGTGCGGCGTAGGGTGATAATGAAGGCCTCACAACACCTTGCTTGAGGAGACCATCAACTTTTTTGTTGATCTCTACTTTGTCTGCCTGTGAACATCTGCATGGTGCTTGACGACTAAGGACAGCATTGGAAAGTGCGATCCTATGTTTTTCAGTAATGACGCACCCAATATCTCTCTGAGATTTCAAAAATATCTGATCATACTTGCTTCAAAGAGAGTCGAGCGCCGCAGACTCATGCTCTGATAAGTTTTCTGAAATCAGGGTTTGCATCAGCAAGGCTTGAATGGTTTTTTTATTGTGATGCGGAAGGTTCATATTCTTACGTGGTTGTGACACTGTCTTGCTTTGCAGATTTACAGAAAGATTGAAGTACAAAGCGCTGTCAAGGCCAAGATATAATCGCGTTCTGATGCCTCGCGGCGCATGTGCATAAACTTCTTTTCTGACGTTCCCAATTCGTAGCTGAATGTTTACGTGACCCAAAGTTTGAATGCTTGATGCAACTTGCTGTACCATGATGCTGGAGTCTCTCATCAACTGAAGTTTTAGCTGTTTGTACACATCCTCGCTGATACAAGTAATTGTTGCCCCTGTATCGAGAATTGCATTTACTGGCTTTCTGTTGATGAAAGCACTGAAGTGTAATTATGAAACTCTGGGTCGCCCTCCTCGTTTCCCCGTTCAGTATCAATAGCGGACACAATGCCGCGGAGCGGACATTGGTTGTGCCAGTGAAACTGTCGTGGGAAAGTGGGAAACCAGCAGCTGAGCAGTATCTACATTCGTTTTGTGGGGCACGCGGTTGAGGAGTTATTGTTGGCTGCTGCGGTCTGATGTGATACTAGCGTTACGAGTAAAGAAAACTCCTCTCACCCGTTTTAAAGATGTCTCGACCGGTCGAGCAGCGGTGAGCCACTCTAACGACGAGTTGAAAGATAGTCCGGCGAGCGCCAGTTCCACATCGCGTGGAACACTATCAGTCAGTCCAGAAGTGATGTGGCGCTCTTTCAGGTCAGCCAAGGAACTTAGTCACTTTTTCTCGTCGTAGTAGTCCTTGATGGCCTGTCCGCCTTTCAGTCGGTAGTGAATGAAGAGACGGAAGGCATCTCCGTGAGTCGTAGCAGAGCGGGCTTGCATGTCACGCTTGATATCGCCCCAAGTTGTCTCGCCGTTGCCGAAAATCTCTGTCAGGTATTCTGGCATTGTTGCTGCGTATAGGTAAGACGCGCCGCCAGCGGAGGCGACCAAGAAAAACGGAAAAATGTGGAACATGTTGCCGCTTACTCGCATCTCACACATGGATCGAGTTTAAGTTCACGTGGTTCGGCGGCTGGCCCGTGGCATCGGGCCACACACACACACACACACAAGAAGCATACGACCCGCTCCAGCTTTCGGAATATAATGGCCACGTTGGAAAGCTAATGTGCCCTCTCCCCCTCCCTCCACCTGCCCTCTCTTGCAGAAAAATGTACAACCAGTCATACTGAAAATAAATAAATGGGTATTCTTGTAAAGGATGAAAATATATAAAAATAAATAATACTAAAAAGTACTCAGAAATGAAAATAAAGTTTAATAATACTAACACAATCCGTTCGGTTTACGTAGCATCGAATTCGTTTAGTTTCGCTATATTGACTAACTTGCGTGTGCGACTTCACGTATGTATAAATAAATTAATTGAGTAATTCAATTTCTGTGTTTCACGAAACGTCGCGGAGACACGTCAGTCGCCCAGGGCTCTCGTTGATTCCGTGGGTAAGTGATCTGAATTTCTTTATAAAGTATGACTCCCGCTGTTCGCGCTCCCGTGTGTTCTGGAAGCCGGATTGTAGGAGTATGACACTTACGCGTTCGAAAGAGTGACCAGGAAGATTGATATGTTTGGAGAACGGCAAATTGGGGAGGCCCTTTACGTGTGCCCTGTGGTTGTTGAAACGCAAACGGAACGCGGTTTCCGTGTGTCCAATATATTCCTGTTTGCACACCTCGCAGCGAATTTTGTATACCACATTGGCTGAGTCACAGTTAAGGTCGTCTTTAATTTTGTACACATAGTCTGAACAGGAGGCTTCGGCCGTATCTGTGGTCACCATGTGTGTGCACACCCTGCAGCGAGGTTTCCCGCACGGTCTACAGCCCTGATGGTGGTCGGATTTGTGTGTTTTCGCCCTGACCAGTAAGTCTCTCAGGTTTTTATTTCTTCGGTAAACCACCTTGGGCGGAGTCTGAAAAATGGCAGAGAGGCGACTACTCTGTTTAAGTATGTTGAAGTGGCGGTTTAGTATAGAATTCACCCGAGGGGCGGCGGCGCAGTATGTGAGGATTAAATTTGCCCCTGAAGTTATATCATCTTTATTCCCACCTTTTTCTCCCATTGTTGATTCTCGGTCCAAAGAGCGAGCGCGCTCAATTGCATTGTCAATTATTTTTTCGGGGTACTTTTGACGCAAGAAGGCTGTTCTCAATTCCTGTGCGTGGGTGTCAAATTGCGTGATTTCAGAGCAAATTCTTCTGTATCTGTGGGCTTGAGAGTAAGGAACACCTGTTTTGCAGTGATGGGGGTGACTGCTATGGAAATGCAGATACTGTTGGCGGTCTGTTGGTTTTTTATACAGGGAAGTAGATATGGTGGTGCCACTGAGTGATACAGTGACATCCAGAAAGTGAACACTCTTCTGCGAATACGTGTGCGTGAATGTTATCGAAGGATGCACGGAGTTGAAACCGGAAATGAATTTGGAAAGATTATGTTCACTATCGGCCCACACGAAGAATATATCATCGAGGAAGCGTCGGTAAAATATAGGTTTGAATGGAGAATTTTCGAGGAAAGGAATCTCTAAAGAGGCCATGAAAATATTTGCGTAATTTGGGGCCATTTTGGTTCCCATGGCAGTTCCGTTTACTTGCAGATAATGATTTTGGTCGAATTCAAAGTTATTATGTTTAAGTACCAGATTAAGGAGCACCTCTAAAGCGCTTTCGTCGAATTCACTCGTCGATTTACTTTTTCCATAGGCGGCGACTGTGGCGGCGATTCCTTCGGTGTGGGGAATGTTTGTGTACAGTGATGAGACATCCATGGTGACCAAATAGCAATCTAGAGGTACCACAAGTTTTGAGACTTCTCGAAGGAAGTCGCTGGTATCTTTGATGTATGATGGGAATGATTGTGGGATGTGCCTAATCACGGAGTCAATGAAACTAGAAATTTTTTCAGTAGCAGTACCGTTGCTGGAAACTATGGGTCGGCCGGGATTGTTAGTCTTGTGAATTTTGGGTAGTAAATAGAAACGCCCGGGAGACGATTTGCCAGGTGACATCATTTTAAGCATAGGGTAGGTTATCTTCCCACTTTTACGTAATGATATTAGTGAGGCCTTTATAGTACTTTCATACTCCTCTGTCGGATCACAAGGGAGTTGTTTATAGAAATTTTCATCTGCCAGTTGGCGAAGCCCTTCTTTGATGTAGTCAGTCCTGTCGAGTACAACCACAGCACCACCCTTATCAGCTGGTTTAATAACGATGCTCTGGCTGTCACTTAAACTGCGCAAAGCCTCCCGCTCCTCTTTGGACAGATTGTTGCGAATGGGTCGGCGCTTTTCATATTCCCTGATTATATCACCCTGGACGGCTGAAATGTACATGTCTAGATATTTGTCTCGTTGTTCACCTGGAGTCCAAGATTTATCTGAAAATTGATTTTGTTGCGTGCTGCTTCGATCATGAAAATATTCTTTTAGACGCATGGTTCTGGCAAAGTTGTCCAAATCTTGGTAAAGTTTAAACTCATCAATTTTGCCAGAGGCGGGGCAGAAGGTTAGACCTTTTGATAGCAGCTTTGTTTGCGCAGGTGTCAAAGATTTGCCGGAAAGGTTAACCACATTGGTGACATCGGTGCTCTTTTGTGGAGATTGATGAGAGGTAACAGGTTGATCTGTATACGTTGTGGGAGGATTGCTGGCGGAGTATTTTAAAGTCGGCCACGCACCGTCTCGCCTCAATTTCTTGTCCTTCTTGCCCTGAATGGTCAATCTCTTTCTTCCTTCGTATTTGGCCAGCTCTTCTGTTTCTGACTGCGTTAAACTTGACTGTTTTAGTCGCGCCTTTTGTTCTTCTTTAAGTTCCGCGGCCTTACGTGTACTGTGTTGTATTACGACCTGTGTAAGCCTAATAGATGCATCTTTTAAGATATTGCTCCATTGCCGCTGCTCATTTTTGTTGAAGTTATTCATTGCGGGTTGCAGTTGCACAGTGAGACCTTTTGGTGCGAATCCCGATGAAATATATGTTTTAAGGTTTGAAGCATGCATTTCAAACCTCACGCGCTTATCAACATTCTTTCTTAAGGCCATGAAATCACGAGACCAATATGTGCTGGAGCGGGCCGTACCTGACGGGTTGTTGAGTCAGTCCCTGCGTGGGGGAGAAGCAGTGTCACCGGAAGCCTCTGGGTGGCCCCGAGTCGTGTTGTAGGGGCTCTTGCTTCTTGAGAGGGGCTCTTGCTTCTTGCTTCTTGCTTCAAGAAGCAAGAGCCCCTACAACACGACTCGGGGCCACCCAGAGGCTTCCGGTGACACTGCTTCTCCCCCACGCAGGGACTGACTCAACAACCCGTCAGGTACGGCCCGCTCCAGCACATATTGGTCTCGTGATTTCATGGCCTTAAGAAAGAATGTTGATAAGCGCGTGAGGTTTGAAATGCATGCTTCAAACCTTAAAACATATATTTCATCGGGATTCGCACCAAAAGGTCTCACTGTGCAACTGCAACCCGCAATGAATAACTTCAACAAAAATGAGCAGCGGCAATGGAGCAATATCTTAAAAGATGCATCTATTAGGCTTACACAGGTCGTAATACAACACAGTACACGTAAGGCCGCGGAACTTAAAGAAGAACAAAAGGCGCGACTAAAACAGTCAAGTTTAACGCAGTCAGAAACAGAAGAGCTGGCCAAATACGAAGGAAGAAAGAGATTGACCATTCAGGGCAAGAAGGACAAGAAATTGAGGCGAGACGGTGCGTGGCCGACTTTAAAATACTCCGCCAGCAATCCTCCCACAACGTATACAGATCAACCTGTTACCTCTCATCAATCTCCACAAAAGAGCACCGATGTCACCAATGTGGTTAACCTTTCCGGCAAATCTTTGACACCTGCGCAAACAAAGCTGCTATCAAAAGGTCTAACCTTCTGCCCCGCCTCTGGCAAAATTGATGAGTTTAAACTTTACCAAGATTTGGACAACTTTGCCAGAACCATGCGTCTAAAAGAATATTTTCATGATCGAAGCAGCACGCAACAAAATCAATTTTCAGATAAATCTTGGACTCCAGGTGAACAACGAGACAAATATCTAGACATGTACATTTCAGCCGTCCAGGGTGATATAATCAGGGAATATGAAAAGCGCCGACCCATTCGCAACAATCTGTCCAAAGAGGAGCGGGAGGCTTTGCGCAGTTTAAGTGACAGCCAGAGCATCGTTATTAAACCAGCTGATAAGGGTGGTGCTGTGGTTGTACTCGACAGGACTGACTACATCAAAGAAGGGCTTCGCCAACTGGCAGATGAAAATTTCTATAAACAACTCCCTTGTGATCCGACAGAGGAGTATGAAAGTACTATAAAGGCCTCACTAATATCATTACGTAAAAGTGGGAAGATAACCTACCCTATGCTTAAAATGATGTCACCTGGCAAATCGTCTCCCGGGCGTTTCTATTTACTACCCAAAATTCACAAGACTAACAATCCCGGCCGACCCATAGTTTCCAGCAACGGTACTGCTACTGAAAAAATTTCTAGTTTCATTGACTCCGTGATTAGGCACATCCCACAATCATTCCCATCATACATCAAAGATACCAGCGACTTCCTTCGAGAAGTCTCAAAACTTGTGGTACCTCTAGATTGCTATTTGGTCACCATGGATGTCTCATCACTGTACACAAACATTCCCCACACCGAAGGAATCGCCGCCACAGTCGCCGCCTATGGAAAAAGTAAATCGACGAGTGAATTCGACGAAAGCGCTTTAGAGGTGCTCCTTAATCTGGTACTTAAACATAATAACTTTGAATTCGACCAAAATCATTATCTGCAAGTAAACGGAACTGCCATGGGAACCAAAATGGCCCCAAATTACGCAAATATTTTCATGGCCTCTTTAGAGATTCCTTTCCTCGAAAATTCTCCATTCAAACCTATATTTTACCGACGCTTCCTCGATGATATATTCTTCGTGTGGGCCGATAGTGAACATAATCTTTCAAAATTCATTTCCGGTTTCAACTCCGTGCATCCTTCGATAACATTCACGCACACGTATTCGCAGAAGAGTGTTCACTTTCTGGATGTCACTGTATCACTCAGTGGCACCACCATATCTACTTCCCTGTATAAAAAACCAACAGACCGCCAACAGTATCTGCATTTCCATAGCAGTCACCCCCATCACTGCAAAACAGGTGTTCCTTACTCTCAAGCCCACAGATACAGAAGAATTTGCTCTGAAATCACGCAATTTGACACCCACGCACAGGAATTGAGAACAGCCTTCTTGCGTCAAAAGTACCCCGAAAAAATAATTGACAATGCAATTGAGCGCGCTCGCTCTTTGGACCGAGAATCAACAATGGGAGAAAAAGGTGGGAATAAAGATGATATAACTTCAGGGGCAAATTTAATCCTCACATACTGCGCCGCCGCCCCTCGGGTGAATTCTATACTAAACCGCCACTTCAACATACTTAAACAGAGTAGTCGCCTCTCTGCCATTTTTCAGACTCCGCCCAAGGTGGTTTACCGAAGAAATAAAAACCTGAGAGACTTACTGGTCAGGGCGAAAACACACAAATCCGACCACCATCAGGGCTGTAGACCGTGCGGGAAACCTCGCTGCAGGGTGTGCACACACATGGTGACCACAGATACGGCCGAAGCCTCCTGTTCAGACTATGTGTACAAAATTAAAGACGACCTTAACTGTGACTCAGCCAATGTGGTATACAAAATTCGCTGCGAGGTGTGCAAACAGGAATATATTGGACACACGGAAACCGCGTTCCGTTTGCGTTTCAACAACCACAG
The DNA here is from genome assembly GCF_043290135.1 of Rhipicephalus microplus. Lineage (NCBI taxonomy): Eukaryota > Metazoa > Arthropoda > Arachnida > Ixodida > Ixodidae > Rhipicephalus > Rhipicephalus microplus. Next base: position 41,847,230 of record NC_134700.1, read on the forward strand.
GGCACACGTAAAGGGCCTCCCCAATTTGCCGTTCTCCAAACATATCAATCTTCCTGGTCACTCTTTCGAACGCGTAAGTGTCATACTCCTACAATCCGGCTTCCAGAACACACGGGAGCGCGAACAGCGGGAGTCATACTTTATAAAGAAATTCAGATCACTTACCCACGGAATCAACGAGAGCCCTGGGCGACTGACGTGTCTCCGCGACGTTTCGTGAAACACAGAAATTGAATTACTCAATTAATTTATTTATACATACGTGAAGTCGCACACGCAAGTTAGTCAATATAGCGAAACTAAACGAATTCGATGCTACGTAAACCGAACGGATTGTGTTAGTATTATTAAACTTTATTTTCATTTCTGAGTACTTTTTAGTATTATTTATTTTTATATATTTTCATCCTTTACAAGAATACCCATTTATTTATTTTCAGTATGACTGGTTGTACATTTTTCTGCAAGAGAGGGCAGGTGGAGGGAGGGGGAGAGGGCACATTAGCTTTCCAACGTGGCCATTATATTCCGAAAGCTGGAGCGGGTCGTATGCTTCTTGTGTGTGTGTGTGTGTGTGGCCCGATGCCACGGGCCAGCCGCCGAACCACGTGAACTTAAACTCGATCCATGTGTGAGATGCGAGTAAGCGGCAACATGTTCCACATTTTTCCGTTTTTCTTGGTCGCCTCCGCTGGCGGCGCGTCTTACCTATACGCAGCAACAATGCCAGAATTACCCGCTCGTTTCCGGCGGCTCTCCGTCGCTCCTTTCTAGTTCCTCTCCTTCTTCTGCTTCTTGTTGTCTGTTGCTACCTCGTTCGCCCGCTTGTCTTTTTCTCTCTCTTTTTTTGGAGGGTCTTTAAACTGTGAGGGTGACCCTCTGCTACGGGAACTTGTATCATTTCACTTACATCCTCCGAAGAAGGCTGGTCCACCAGCCGAAACTGTTAGGATTAAATAAATATTTTATTGTTTTGTTTCCTATACTGCACTATTCTCGAAGTTTATAACTTTTATTACGGTAGCCGGAAGAAACTCTGATCATCTATTTCATCTATATATATATATATATATATATAGATATATATATATATATATATTCCTTTTGAAAAACTTGGGTTGGTAGATGCTGAAATCGTTGGTGGATATGGCGGAAACTGTAGTGGGCATAATGGCTGATGATGGCGAGAGGAGAAAAAATGGTGGCAAATAGTGGTGGTGGTGGCGATCCAATACTGGTGACGGTAGAAAATGCCGGCTGATAGTGGTGAGGCAAAACATGTTTGGTGAAAGGCTTAGTGAGCAAGGTGGATGACGGTGGCGTAATGGAAGCTTGGTGGACGACGGCGGCATGATGAAAAAGCACAAGACAGTTTGTAAACTCGCTTATTTGTACAGTTTCAATCTTTATTACGCAGATAGGGGTGTATGTTTACAATCAAAAGAAACCAACGCTGTTATTACGCTTTTTAGCACGTTTGGTTTTTGTTCCTGTGGTGTCAACAACGCTTCAATTTTAGTGGAGCATAGAAAATGCGGTCGTGAATATGTCTACGTTTCGCGCAAGTACACGCAGCGATTTGACATCCGCGATGTGTTTCTTTGTTGTGATGTTTAGGAGACTAGAGATGTCACTGTCAACAGTGACAATGAATGTTTCACATTAGCTCGCAGTTGTCGAAAAATAAATGAGCTCCAGTTCGCAATTTCCCTTTTCAATGTTATCGCAGAACACAGTGGTCACTTGATTTCACCACGCTAGAAATGCAACTCTGGCAATTCTTCCACACTCTATTGCTTGAGCTGTGCTTTCAAGTTAACCAAGTGCGTGCGGATATGCGTAAACTTTCACTTTCGACATGCGTCGAGACAAGGCCCAGTGAATTTGACTTTCACCTTTCTGTTCTACCGCCATCATTTCTTCCAAAGATTAGTCCTACCGACCGTGCCCGTACAAGTGTTATAGGTGCTTCTGTGTTTCAGGATACACAATTTTTAAGTGTAAACATGACAATACAGCACAGCTGTGGCTTCATTTACTCTAAATGAAGCCTTTTTATTGTGTATAGAGCCCGCGCAAGAAGCGAAAAACATCGATTTGACGCGCTTTTAGCACTTCCACCGAATGTACGCCTCCCCTCACCGACAGCCGCTGGTCGCACTGGGCAGCATTTCATTGCCTCTTATGCGAGCACACAGACTCGTCAATTCGTATGCTTACTGAACGATAATGAGAGTATAATGTTTCTGGTGCACTGCATTCGCTTTGCCAACGTCGTCATGTAGTTGTTCCCAATGATAGAGCAACAGCAGTGCGCTGGCACGACTGCGCTGTGCGTTACGCGACAAACATCACAATCAATTCTATAGGCGTATCTATCGAATGTGCGTAAGTGCCCCGTAAAGCCTGATCAGATATCGCCCTTTGAAAGGAGCGAGAAATGGATAATAAACTTGGCAGTAACTGCCGATAAACTGTACTTGCTCCTCAGTCCACTCAGTTGTTTTTTTTTCTTCTGGTTGTAAATTGTAACGAAAACATAGCGCTGTTGCCATTATCGCAGTGGCCATCGTTACAGGCAGCAGTTGTTCATGTTTATCAAACGTGCAAACTTTAGTAGCAGGTGCGATCTCGCCCATCTCGAGTAAGCGACAAACAGAACTGAAGTTAAGCAGTAAGTTTGTGAGTTGACTGCTTGTTTAACACCGCGCTTGCCATCTGGAGGCGTAGCGCAGTGGTTAGTATGCTCAGTTGGGACTCCCACGGAGGCAGGTTCAATTCCGCGCTGTCGCACCTTTTCGTTTAACGGATGCTTTCTACAATGTTTTTATTCAATCATATTTATAATTTCTTTTGTGGCAGTTCCTCGACGTGGTTCCGAAGCTGCTTCGCAATCTAGCAATGCCAGTCAGAGCGCGCCATAAACCATCTGCTCCACTATACACCACCATACGCCATCGGTCACCAACATTATCAGTACCATATTCCACTAACATGGGGAACATTTTTTCTATAAGATATATATATATATATATATATATATATATATATATATATATATATATATATATATATATATTATAATACGGCATCCATGACCCTCAAGACTATTTTTTGTTGTCTCGAGTATGAGCCCACCAACACGTACTCGAAAGGTGATAAGTAAGTACTGATGAGAAGATGGGACGCATAAATAACGGTCACACTTACTTTTTCCGCGCTCTTAAGCGGCCGGCCCAGTCGAGACAGGCGGGAAAGACACGGCGCACAAAGGGTTTAAGACGTGAAACGCGAACTCTCTCGGAGGCACGGTAACGACGGTCCGAGGAACCCTCGACGGGGGTGAGAAGTTCATTGACAGAAGATGTTCATTCACGAACGACGTAACATGCGAGAAACTAAGACTGAAACTTCTCACACAATCCGGGTGTACGAACAGGCGTCCGTTGTAGTACTCCATCTCTGGACGGAAGGTGACGTCTCGACGAAGGCTCTCATAGTCTTGCTTGCGGCCTTGTTGACTGGCTCCCATGTTGAGGACGTTGTCGTGTGTCAGTGAGACTGGAGATGAATCGTTCTGGTGTAGTTGTGGAAGTGTTTTTTCGTTACGTATAAAAAGGAAGCGTCGGTTGTGAATGTCCGCGCGCGAGCGCAGACGAAAAAAAAAGGTGAATATCCAGTGGTTCGTTTAACAGCACAGTCGGGTGCAAACGTTCAGAACGGCAAGATTTTGTCCCAGTTTTCGTGGTTTGGTCCGATGTACATGGATATCACGTCGATTAGAGTCCGGTAAAAACGCTCTGACAGGCCATTTGTTTGCGTGTGGTAAGCGAATGTTGTCTTATAAACTGTGCCACAAGTTTTTAGAATTTCTTCAAGGATTCTGGAGAGCACGGCCTCGCCTCGTTCACTCAACAGCACGCGAGGTACACTATAATAAAATAGCTTCTAAAAAGAAGACGGCAACGTCTGAGGCAGAGCTAGTGCGTAGAGAAGTGGTCTCCGCGTGTCATGTGAGGTGGTCGAATGCTGTGACAATCCAGCGGTGGCCCGCTGGCGTTACGGGAAGTGTTCCAACAAGGTCAATTCAGAGGACGACAAAAGGTGTATCGGGACATGAAATGGATTGTAATAGGCCAGTAGGAACTGGAACTGGTCATTTGCGGATTTGACAAAGTGCGCAATTAGCGAGATAATCAGGCCCAAAGGTATAAAGACTAGGCCTGAAGAAACGGCTTCTGATGCGGTTGTAGGTTTTCTGAAATCCCAAGCGTTCAGCTGATGGGTCGTCGTGCAATGTGCAATGCTTTGAGAACTTGTTTTCGCAGTGAACAGGAAAGTACTGGCACCCACCGATGCCCATTCGCGTTGTAAGTAGAGCACTGCAGGACATTGCTCTCTAGCTTGAACTGCCGTAGCTGACCACTTAGTCTGGCATTAGGTGGAGAAGGCGAGCCGTTAAAGTATCCAATGATGTGGTTACAGTAGGGGTCGTCACGTTGGCACGTGGAAAAGTTAGTGCTGTTGTTTAAAGATAGCGACCCAGCAACTGCCAGGGGTGATAACGTGAGTGGAGAGGAAGCTGATTGATCACCTGAGGAGTATTGAGGATGAGTGGTTAGAGCTGAAAGTGGCAGAGCGCAGTGAGAGAGAGCATCTGCATGTTGATGCTGTTCGCCAAACCTGTACACAACGCCAAATGTTTGCTCTTCCAAACGAAGTATCTAGCGACTGAGGTGCCCAGACAAATTCTTCAGCGAGGACAACCAGCATAGAGCATGGTGGTTGGCAATCAGAGTGAAGTGGCGTCCATAGAGATAAGGTTGAAATTTCTGGATGACCCAAACGACAGCGAAAATTTCTTGTTCTGTTATCGAGTAGTTCTGGTCCGCAGGTGTTTGTGCGCGGCTGGCATGCCCAACTACTCGCTCATGTGAAGTGTCGTCGCGCTGAAGGAGCACCGACTTCGTGGCCGCTGGCGTCTGTGTGCTGGAAAATGGTTGCACTCTCGTTGAAGTGATGGAGGAAGGGGTCTATGTCAAAGCACGTTTAAGTGTTTGGAAAAAACACTAGGACTCGTCATTCCAAGTGAAGGCCGTTCACGACGTCAGAAGCTTAGGTAACGGCCCCGCAATGGCAGCAAAGTGACTGGTGAAGCGGCAGAAGACGCCAGGCCCAAGAAATTTCGCAACTGTTTTTGATTGCCTGGACGAGGAAAATAATTATGGCAGCTCCTTATCGGGGTCAGTTCGAACGCCATCTTTGCTGACAAGGTGACCCAATACTTTGATGCTTGTGCTTGCGAAGTGGCTCTTCTTTTTTTTGAGCTGAAGGCCAGCGTTCGAAATTCATGTTAGAACTTCGCCCAAACGCTTGAGGCGCTCAGGACAAGTGGAAGACCTAATGACGATGTCGTATAAATTACATAACCAAGTTTTCCACCTGATACCACGTAAGACAGTACATATCGTGCGTTGGAATGTTGGCGGAGCATTGCATAGGCCAAAAGGCGTGACGTTAAACTCGTAAAGCCCGTCAAGCATTGCAAAAGCTGTTTTCTTGTCTGGTTCGCCTTGGTATTTCCCAATACCCGGATCGGAGGTCGAGGCTGGAGAAATAATCTGCACCTTGTGGTTAGTCGAGGGCATCATCTATGCGTGGTAGCGGGTACACATCTTCTATCGTCATATTATTAAGCACTATGTAATGAACACAAAAGCAGACAGAGCCGTCCTTTTTTTTCTGGACCAACGCCACAGGAGACGAGCAAAAGCTGGATGAAGGTAGAATAATGTCCCGTTCAAGCATGTTCGCAGCATTCTCCTCAATGATCTGCCGTTCCGACAAAGACACATGGTATGGGCGGCGCCGTACAATGGAGCTGCCTTTGGTTTCAATGCTGTGCTCTGCAAACGGAGGTGCGGCCCAGAACTTTGGAGTGCACGGTAAACGAAGGGTTGTGTTTTTGGAGAAGGTCTAAGAGGTCTTTGTTTTGCTCAGCAGTAAGGTGGGGACTTATGGCAGCAGTTACAGAAAGAGTGGTAGCCTTGGTATCAGTTGTAGCAGACAAAGATAGTGATTTTGCGTGAAAGAGAACCAGTGAGAATGGCTCGCTGCCAGCAAGGCTGCTCTCAGCAGTTCCCTGGGGCTGCAGCACTGGCGAAGAAGTTGGGTTCAAGGCGGTGACCAATGCTTTACCGTCGTTAAACCGCACAAAGTAGGGTACCGTGGTAAGCCCCACAGGTTTGGAGCGAAGTGATGGAGCTATGAACCCGTAATCGGTAACTATAGCATCCGAAGCGATTGTGAGAGTTTGTTTTTCTCCTAGCGAAATGAAACAATCAGCGGCAGCATCGAAACGGAAGCTGTATAGATTGACATCTGTTGAACTATCAGTAGCCGACATATGATGTATTCGCTGACTACACGATATGAAAGCTTTTGTCGATGAAAGGAAGCCCCGTCCTAAAGTGAGTGTATGAGTGCATAAAGTACAAGAAACTGGATGTAGTGAATGATGCCATCTATGAAAATGTAGACTGTACAAACGCTTGAAGGCTGAATAGATACTCCATCTACGCAATGAAAGGGAGGACCATCGTATGGCGTCCTAAAGTTTTTCAAGCGACTACAAAAGTATGCATGAATTACTGAAAGTGATGCGCCTGTGTCTACCAGTGCCTGAGTCTGTATACCTTCAACATCATGCGCACAGCGGCACAGCTTATGCGTTAGCAAATATTTGTGCCCATCGCACGGATCCGAGACGTCACCTATCGTGGCAATCTGTCGAGAAAGTGATCTTGAAAAAGTTAGCGCCACTTAACAAATGAAGCTTTTGAAGTGTTTGGTGATGGCTCTTTTTACCATGTTGTCGGCTAGTTATATCCCCACTGAAGACATTGGGCGCATTGTGAAATCTAGAAAAACGTTCGTAGTCTGTTCAAAGTGATCATTTTAAACGCCCGATCACTTCTACCGAAAAAGGAGGATGTCACTTCACTGTTGGAATCGTGTGGCACAAACTTTGACCTTTTATTCTGCACAGAAACGTGGTATATTGATGAGTCAGAACAGTTCACGCTACCAGGGTACAATCACTTCTTTTTAAATCACGTGGAGAGTAGAGGGGGAGGCGTTGCCATTCTAACAACACTGGAGTCTTGTGAAGTAATCGAAGAATATAGTCTTATCAAAAGAAATACGAATAATTAAGTCTAAACAAGGACACAAATATATTCCTGTTGTCTATCGCCCTCCGAGTGGTGCAAGTGTCATGGTTTACATGCTTACCGTAGGTGGCGATTTCAACATAGATGTCTCGAAAAACTCAGCCACAAGTACTGAATTTTTATCCGTGCTTGAGTGCAACTCTTTTAAAAATGTCATTACTATGCCTCCGCGTTTTACTGAATCTAGAGTGTCAGTGCTAGACATGTTTGTTACAAATTCTACCGCAGAAGAAATAATTTCTGGGGTGATCAGTTCTGACATAAATGATCACTTTCCTATATTCATTTTTCTAAAACTGCATACAAATTTTGCTTATGTAAATACGGAAAAATTCTTGCACTGTTCAATAGCACCAAACACACTTGAACACTTAGGTGCCGCATCATGCAGACACATTGGAATAATATAATGGCTGATGAAGATGCAAACCATTCATATAACAACTTTATTGCAAGATTCAAGGAGCTTTACTTTGAATCATTTCCTGTCAAGGCACATCACAGGTAGAGAAAATCGCAGGAGCCATGGATAACAAACTACCTTAAGCGTCAGATAAACCATAAAATAAACTTTACCAGCAGTTATGAAAACACGTAATGCGGACTTACGAATTGAATACAAGGCTCTAAGAAATCGGTTGAAAAGAAAAAAAGAAAGGGCGAAAAGAGACTACTACAGTCGTATTTTTGACCTAGAACGTCCAGAGGAACGTAACTCCATGTGAAAAAACTTAAATGAATTATTGAATAGAGGAGCCCCTGCCACGAAAGTAGATAAACTCGAAATAGATGGAAGGATATCAAATGGCATCGGCCTTGCTGAAAAAATAAATGACTTCTTCGTGAAAATAGGAAATGCCAGCCAGAGCGCGAGAACAACAACTGACATTACTCACTTATCAAACACACTTTTTCTTAAACTGACTTCCACATCTCAGGTAATTACCCTATTCGGTAAAATAAAAAAAGTCGGATCTGTGATCCTGACGACATATAAATGCGACCAATAAAGTATGTATTAGACCTCATAGCGGTAGTGCTAGCACATATGTACAACTTAATGTTATCGACAGGTATATTCCCAACCAACATGCAAGTAACGAAAGTTACTGCAATATATAAGTCCGGAGATAAAAACTACTTAAGCAATTATCGCCCAATATCTGTACTACCAGTTTTCTCTAATTGCCTTGAAAAAATGATAAACGATAGAATTGACAGTTTTTCGAAAAAGCACAATCTAATAGCCGAATGCCAATATGGTTTCAGAAAGAAACTTTCAACCGAAAGTGCTTTAGTAGCACAAAAAGAAATTATAGTTTGCAATATCGAAAAAAGACTTCTGACACTTGAATTGTACTGGGACTTTAGTAAAGACATTGATCGTGTGTCTCATGAACTGTTAATAAATAAATTAGAATGCTATGAATTCAGGGGAATACCACTCAAACTTATGCAGTCATATCTGAGTGCACGGTCTCAGTATGTTGAAATAAATAGCTTCAAATCGCGCACACAACCAATTGAAACTGGGGTACCACAAGGTATTATTGTGGGGTATGTATTGTTTTTATACTGCATAAATGGTATAATCAGAATTGGTGAAAATTGTAATTTCATAATGTATGCTGATGAATGCATATAATTTTTTACTGGAAAAGATTTCAGTACTTTCGAGGCTTTAGCAGCCAACGCATGTTTTAAGCTTCGCGATCGGTCTATTAAGAACAATTGAATGTTAAATAAATCACAAACAAAATGTGTCCTTTTCCGAGCTCTGGGCATATCCCTGCATGTACCAAAATATGTTACCCTAGGCCCCTACTAAATTGCGGTGACCAAATCAATTAAGATGCTTGCTATAGTTTTTAATGAACAAATATCCTAGAATGAGCATAAAGACCATATAGGTCTAAAGTTGAGACGCGTGGTTGGCACTTTAAATCGTTGTCGACGTCTTTTGCCCGTTACTGTAAAGCGACTCTTATATCAGGCTATTTTCCATACCCACTTGAACTCCTGCGCTTTAGTATGGGCAAACACTACGTCAACAAATTTAACTAAACTAAAATAATTCAGAAAAGAGCGATCAGGGCAATAGAAAACATACCATACCTTGAACACACAAGACAACTCTTTGTTAAACATAAAACTGTTAAGGCAAATGACAGATACAAATTCAGGTTGTTACAATCCCATATTAGCCCAAACAGTGGGAAACTCGACGAATTTCTGACACTTGCAAGTCTTGAACATACACAAACCATTTACTTTCATTGATATAAACCCCCGTGGAAAGTTCCGTTATCTCGCACCAATTACGGCACCCAAAGGCTTAGCCACATGCTACCTACTATACTCAACTCATACCAGCAGCAAGACATAAAAATTGACAAATTAAACAATATAGACGTGCAGACACTATTCTTGTAGATTTATATTGTGTACATAGGACACTATTTGTTGCTTTGCATCACTTTTGTGTACCTTTGTTTTTCTATTTATTTATTTTGTGCAGCCTCATTGTGTACCTTTCTTATGTACGAAAGCGATGATACATACTCTGCGAATTACTGCGCTCGTGTGTTTATGAAATATTCCTTTTTGTTTGTATACCTTGGCCTGTCATTTGCTTTGCATTCTGCTTGTATTGTTACTTGCTTTATATTATTTTTTTCATTTTAATATATTTCGTTTTTTTCTGTAATTGCGGACGTAGGGTGGACGATGCTTAGTCAAGCGGCAATAACTGCAGCTTTTTTGCCGTCTCCCCATTTTCGCCATTGTAACTATTTTGGTGAAAATAAATTAAATAAAATAGAAAACAAATGTCGCCTAATCACCTTCTGTTCCTTGAACAGGTGATGCTGATTGTCGCATCATACCAACTGCATGCGTGGAACCAGTGCGCCATCTGGCCGTCTGCGGAAACGATCGGTGCTCAATGGGACCGCGCTATCGAGTGCAATCTCGGGCAATGTGATCAATGGCAAGCAATACGGATTATGGCTGACCCTATAAATCAGCCAGCTCCAACTTACGGCCTCAGTGGGCACAGCGGCACAGCTTATGCAATGTCACCTAATCGCCTTTTGTTCATTCAACGGGCGATGCTGATTGCCGCATCATACCAACTGCATGCGTAAAACCAGTGCCCATCTGGCCGTCTGCGGACACAATCGGCGCTCAAGGGGACGACGCTATCGACTGCAGTCTCGGGCACTGTGATCAACGGCATGCAACTCGTATCATGGCTGACCCTATAAGGCAGCCAGCTCCAACGTGCGGCCTCAGTGGGCACAGCGGCACAGCTTATGCAATGTCGCCTAATAGCCTTCTGTTTCTTTAACAGGTTAGTTATTACTGTTATTATGGCTACAAGAATGATGATCGCTTTATTGTTGTGCTGCCGTGCCCCAAAGGGATTTTTTCTGGCTTTGCATCTTTGTGTCTATTGCTTTTCGGCGATGTAGAAATGTGCTCCTGGCCTGAAACAAAAACATTGTTGAAAGAATTGTGCGATGGGCAAAAGGCGATGCACGCTATTTAGAAAGCTTGAGCAAGCGAATGAAGGCCGTAGAAAGCAGCCTTAAAGCGATCAAACAACAAGTGAGTACGATTGAGTGGGCATGTGGAAGTGAATCGGACTGCAACGTTGACCATGTCTGCCTGTTTCGCTATCCAGACAATCCTGCTTGGTGGCGCCTTCTTCGAGCCAACCTGTCACAAGCGCGTCATGGTACCTACGCCTGCCTTGTCACCAAATACTGCACTGCCCCACAAACCAGAACCTAGGCACATGTTGCAAGTCTGCCTCTCGCCGACCCCCCCGTGGCGTTTTTCTCTGTGACGTCATTGTCGGCGAAAAGTATAAACTGCGGCCTGCAACGGTTCCACTTCAGTGGGCATGGCGAAGTGAACCAAGTGGGCATGGCAAAGTGAGGTTGATTGACTGATATGTGGGGTTTAACGTCCCTAAACAACCATCGTCCCAAAACTCCCCCTCCTCGCACCGGAACGCACATATTCATGTAGGCCCTGCACGGGCCCTATTGGGCTTGGCAACACCGCAACCATGGTCACGGCAACTCACCTGCGACACCTTTTTGTACTGCAGGTGAAAATCAATATTCATTGTATCCACGTCGCACTCGTTATGTGGCGCTCCTGGTGTTGCCAAGCCCAAAGTACTGCTTAGAAATTGCAGTTGATTGTACACATGTCAACAAACAGATATTAGCGCTGTCAGGCGACATAGAACTGAGCCCAGGTCCTAACACTCGTTCCGGTGAGACGCAAACATCCGGTGACTTACTCCAAAGAACTCCAGTCTGGTCAAGCTTCCATGCTGCAAGAACTTAAATCTATTCAGCAGAAGCTATTCCAGAACGACAGCGCTATTAGAGAGATCATTAAACGGCTCACTAAAATAGAAAGTGCCCCGCCGCGGTGGTCTAGCGGCTAAGGTACTCGGCTGCTGACCCGCCGGTCGTGGGTTCGAATCCCAGCTGCGGCGGCTGCATTTCCGATGGAGGAGGCGATGCTGTAGGCACGTGTGCTCAGATTTGGGTGCACGGTAAAGAACGCCAGGTGTTCGAAATTTCCGGAGCCCTCCACTACGGCGTCTCTCATAATCATATGGTGCTTTTGGGACGTTAAACCCCACATATCGATCAATCAACTAAAATAGAAAGTGAATGCGGATTGATAATGGGCATAAAAGAGCAAATCGACGATATCCGGTTACTTTCAGATAAAAATGCAAAATACACAGCGACAATAAGGGTGAGATTAGACGACTCGGAAGACCAAGCGCGCCGTTCTAACCTCGTATGTTTTGGTTTTCCGGATCGCGAGGGTGAAACATGGGCAGAATCTTTGGCTTCAGTGCTGCAATTCTGAAGCAAAAAACTAAACACACTATCGAACACACGGATATCGAGAGAGCCCATAGACTCTGGAAATACAAATTAAACAAAAGCCACCAAATCATTGTTAGATTTGATCACTTTAGGACTAAAGATGAAGTGCTGTCATGCGTTTATAAACTTAAGGGTTCCAATTACCGAATATCTGAAGATTTCTCCCCCAACAAATTACATCCAAGAAAACATCTTGCTGAATTCGGAAGAGCTGAACGGGTTTTCCAAAGATACAAAGCAAGGATAGAAAAGCAAAAACTAGAATACAAATGCCCAAATTACGAGGCATACAACCAACCTGTCAACTTAGCTGAGCTAAAATGTCACTAAACCCCTGCAGTATTTCTGCCCCAGGCTACGACCGTGTCACGTATGAAATGTTGAAAAACCTGCCACTCAAAACACGAAAAACTTTACTCTCTCTATACAATGCTATATGGCTTTTTGGCACTATTCCTGCTTCCTGGAAAGAGGTTGTTGTTATCCCTATTTTGAAACAGGGCAAGGAGCCTTCCTCATTTTCAAACTATAGGATAATTGCACTAACCAGCTGAGTTTGCAACTTTTTGAAAAAATGACAAGCCGCCGACTTTTACATTTCCTTCAAACACACAATTTGTTCGACCAAATCTGGTGTGGGTTTCGAGAGGTTAGATCCACCACCGACCATCTGGTGCGTATCGAGGCACAGATCCGAGACGCTTTCGTCCACAGACAATACTTTCTCTCAGTGTTTCACAATATCGAGAAGGCTTACGACACAACATGTCGTTTTGGCATATTAAGAGACTTATCTCACCTGGGTGGGTGTGGTAGAATGCTTTCCATAATCGAGAGTTACTTGCCAATATGGACATTCCGTGTGCGTGTGGGAAGTATTCTCTCCCAAACATTTGTCCAAGAAACGGGAGTACCGCAAGGTGGTGTACTTAGTTGTGCACTTTTTGATATCAAAATAAATTCCTTGTACCTGTCCATCCCCCGCAACATGTTCTATTGTACATATGTCTGTGACGTCCAGCTTGGCTTTAAGTCATGCAACCTGGCGATGTGTGAGCGGCAGGTTCAGTTTGGTTTAAACAAGGTCTTAAATGGGCAGAGGAAAACGGTTTGCGACTGAACCCACAAAAAAGCACGTGTCTCTTGTTCTCCCAAAAGAGAGGTATGCACTCAGAACCCGACAATGAACTGAACGGTCAACGTCTATCTGTTAATGCGCAGCATAAATTCTAAGGCTTAATATTGAAACACAAGTTGACCTTCTTACCATACATCAAATATTTAAAAACAAGATGTTGAAAAGCCATGATTGTTTTAAATGTGTTGTCACGTACTACGTGGGGTAGCGACAGGCATTGTCTCAAAAACCTCTAAGGAAGCATCATTTGCACCCGCTTAGATTATGAGGCCGTTGTTTATGAGTCTGCGACTCGAAGTGCTTTAAAGGTGCTGGAATCGTGCACCATTTGGGCATCCGCCTTTGTACGGGTGCTTTTCGGAACAGCCCCGTAGAAAGCATTTACGTTGAGTCAAATGAGTGGTCGCTTCATCTGCAGAGAACTTACATGTCCTTTGTATATTTTCTTAAGGTGAAAGAAGACAATGAGCACCCCTCATACTCCATATTAATGATTTGTCGAGCTCCATACTGTTTCAAAACAGGCCTTCGATGAGGCCACCCTACTCAGTTCGCCTCACGGGTCTACTTGAGGAAACTAGTGTCTCACTGGAACACAGTTTCTTGGCTCCTGTAGCATACCCGCCACCGTGGCATTGGCAGATTATTCACTGCGATGTGTCTTTCCTAGAAGTTACAAAACATGCGCCTATTACCCATATGCGAACATACTTCCTGGAACTTCAACACAAATACACACGTCCTGAGTTCTTTACAAATGCCTCTAAGTCTGACTCCTCTGTGTCCTACGCTGCTGCCGGCGCCTTCTTTTCGGATGCTGCCCTCTACATACAGAAACAATATCTTCAAAGCGAAAGCTTACGCGATATTTGTGGCGGCTAAACACATCAAGCAATTGCAAATACAAAAAACAGTAATTTATACGGACTCCCTCAGTGTGGTAACGGCTCTGTACTCTGTTAAAAAACAAAAAAAAACTCTGTCCTCGTCTCACTTTACTCCATTTTATGCACACTCCACACACTCAAACAACATGTTGTAATGTGCTGGGTGCCAGGCCACCGTGAGGTCCAAGGCAACGGGATGGCGGATCAGCTTGCTGCATCCGTCCACGAAAGCACTGCCACTACACCCATATCAATCCCGGCCCTTGATCTTAAGCCATCTCTCAAACGAAAGCTCAGGGACTACTGGCAGAGCAAGTGGGATAGGCACACACAAAAAAAGTACACATTTCTAAGCCACACATTGGCCATTGGCCACCAGTAGGAAAATTGCCTCATACAGAGGTAATACTAACGAGGCTCAGAATAGGACACCATACACGACACACACATATATTTTATCCGGTGGTGACCCACCATTGTGTGACAGAAGTGGTGAAGCACTAACAGTTCTTCACATTTTAATCTAGTGCAAACTGTTAGAAACTTCATTACCCTACCGACAACGTATACCTTTACACCCTGCAATGTTCGTTGGTAGGGAACCGCTTTTTAGTCATAAATTATTGTTAGCGTTTTTAAGAAAAATTCATAGTTTCATATTGCCACGCTGTGTTGGTTGCAGAAGACGAGAGCGAAGAAGTGAAGGCAGCTGTGGCTGAGTAAACAGTCTTCCACTTCGAGTTCCTGCCTATCGTTTCCTCTCGCGACAGACTGGTGAAGGTGCTGGGTATTTGTCGGTTCGCGTGACAGCGGCCTCACCTCCGTAGGTCGCCGTTTTCAGTTTCCCCGGTGTAGGCTTGCGCCACTGACACCAGGGCACCCAAAGGCGGGTCGGGCGCGGTGCGTTGATGTGGACAGACGGGGTGATTGTGACCATGACTGTTTTCTTGGCGGGACAGGAGCCTGATGACTACCTTCCATGTAATCCACAATTTCTTGTGGGCACTCACCATAGCGCGGACAACTTGCATCTGTGTGGAATCCGCGTAGGCCTATTCGTCGGTAATAACAGTCGCGGTACATGTGTCCAACTTCGCCGCAATGGTAGCACAAAGGACGATTGTCGGGTGCACGCCAGACGGCGGACTTCCGCGGGCCAGGATGAAAATCGGCCTGAGAAGGCAAGTGATGGGCTGGACTTGGAAAGCGTCTGGGGGTCCCAGTAGGTTGATGAGCAAAATTTGCCGTCGACGGCGTAGAGGCGCGTAGGGCATCCGCGTAGGAAAACGTGGGAGCTTCGACTTGCGATGGTGGTGAAGAGACGGGGGAGCCTTGCCTTCTTAGGTTCTTACAACTGGCGATTGACGTTGAGGCGACTAGTCACGTCAGTATCGCAGCTGTTCTCAGTTGAGATCGTCGTAATCAAGGGGACGGCGTCCAAATTATCCAATGCCTCCAAGTAAGCTATGGTTGTGCGTTTCGAAAAATACCTGTTTTCGCCACCGAACTCGTAACTAAAACCGTAGTCTGGCCATTTCGCAAATGAACGAGACTTCCAGCAATGGCCACTTCCAGATCAAGCAATAACGTCACGTTATTTTCGGCGATGCCCGTAATCGACTGCTCCCGTGGACACTCAACAAGCACGAAGATACTACTGCGAGGTGGCAACGTGACGCAATCATCGACTACGCGTAAGGCCACGCCACGATGTTGGTTCTCGATGTCAGAATCTGAAGAAACACAGTTGACAAAACTGACGAACAAATCACGCAGATTAATTATCGCTCCATACGCTTGCAGAAAATCCATGCCCAAAATAACCGGCCGAGAACAATTGGGCAGTACAAGGAATGATGTTACAAAATCCGACGCACGAATGTCAAGCCTGGAGGTGCACCTTCCTATAGGAGATACGAGGTGTCCTCCAGCGGTGATTAGTTGAGGGCCGTGCCACGTTGTCATCACCTTGTGTAGACGGGTGGCCAATGAAGCACTCATCACCGAGTAATGAGCTCCCGTGTCATCAAGCGCAGTCACCGGATGACAGTCGACGGAAATGGTAATGGCAGCGGACGTTCTGTTGGCAGTTTCACGAACAGGCTTGAACGGCACGTCGTATCGCCGCAGCGGAGGGTATTCCCGGCCATTCCGTAGCACGACCTCTCCAGAGAGCTTTTCGCTGCGGTGGCTACACAACAAAGCATTTGCCTCACGGCCCTTGGACGCGAGGGTATGAACGAGTGAGGCACTTGTGCTAATGCCAGACATGTCCACCATCTCCAACATTTGACATCTATTCTCTTCACACACACCTTTCACGGCATGGTCATGATTTTATTACTTGTAAGTTTTTATCCGCTTTACTGCAAGGAATTTGACGGCCCTTATACAGCCGCCTATAACAATCATTGTTCATATCTTTAGTAAGATGAACTGCCGCTCTTTGGCCATGAAATGGCTATTGCGCCACAAAACATCAAACATCATCATCATCCAGAGCCCAACGGTAATTGTTTAGACTTCGGCAAGACAAGTTAATTGTTGGTAGCAATACTTACACGTACGACCACAACGCTAAAGAGATTGTACAGCGCCCTCTAAACGCTTATGCCCCAGCCATGCCACTCCGCGAAAAAGTCTTGCGCTGTTATATACCTTCATAAGAAGCATCCTTGCTAAAGCCGACATTCTTCAAAGCCTAATGAATGCAATGTAATCCGACTTGTTCACCATTACGGAGACTGGCTCAGCCCTTCTATAACCGACACTGAGTTGCTACAGCTTTTCCCAGATTTCGATGTGTTTCGACGTGATCGTACTAATAAACGGGGTATCGGCGTAGTAATAGGTAGCCACAAATATCTTAGGTGTAGCGAAATTAAGACATCATCGTGCTTATAAATCATATTTGTACATTGTAATGCTTGTTATGCCCCCACAATAATCGGTGTTTGCTATCGTCCCCCTGGTAGTGACCCCCTTTTTGTACCTGAATTCCACGGGGCTGTTCGCTCCCTAACTGAATCTTATCAAAATTTTCCGATACTGCTTTTCGGCGACTTCAATTTTCCAGCAATACCTTGGACTAACCTAGCATGTGTGGCTTCCAAAAACAGCCTAGAGAGCGATTTCGTCAATTCATGGGTAAGTTTGGACTAATGCACTTGGTCAATGACCTACACGCGAATAACTCCCTTCATATTCTTAACTCCCTTCATATTCTTAACCTTGTTCTCACTTCTGAGCCTGAAACAGTGTCCCAGATGACGTTCCTACCAGGACTCAGTGACCACTTAGTAATCCATGCAGGTTATTCTTGTAATTTACATCATTAAAAAAACAAAAAATATAGTACTGTATGATAAAGGCAATTATTCCGGTATAAAACTATACCGCAAGCGATTCGCTGCTTTCTTCATTATTGACCTTTCAAACGTTCGTTTGAATCTAATTGGCTACAATTCAAAAACAAAATGTTACATGTATTCACCAAGCATGTGCCCAAGATTACCGTAATGGAGAAAAAGTCATCCCCGTGGTTTAACATCACATTGAAACGCCTAAATACCAGAAAGAATTGACTCTTTCGATCGGCAAAGCAGTCCAATAGTGCATGTGCGTGGAACAGGTACTATGCTGCAGAAAAATAATTCGATAAACTTGCTAACAAAAACAACTTTTATTTTTTTCACAAACATTGCCCGCTACGTTAAGCAACAACTCCCAAAATTCTGGACCTCAAGTAACCCCAGTACCTTCCAACCATTGGTAGTGCACAACGATCAAAACCATCCAATTCCCGATCACAAGGCCACTGAACAACTTAACAACTCTTTTTTTCTTTGTGATTACCGTTAAACCAGTCGATAACGTGGCTTTATTTTTTAATTCCAAACATAGCGAGATGCCGGACATCACATTCTGCTCAAACGGCGTCGCAAAACTAATCAACTCACTTAAACTTGCATCTTAATGCGGCACCGATGCTATCAAAGCGAAAATGCTCACAAACAAAAAAAAATCAATTGGTAGTACACTACTCTACCATATTTTTCAGCAGTCACTAGCATCGGGAGAGGTGCCGGAAGTCTGGAGAGTAGGCAAGATTATTCCAGTGCCAAAAAAGGTCTTTCATCTCTTTGCAGCACTTATCGCCCCATTTCCCTTACTAGCGTTTGCTCCAAACTAATGGAGCATGTGATTTACTCTAAAATCATCAAGTTCTTAGTCAGCAATAAATATTTTCATTCCAGTCAGCACGGCTTTCGCTCACGATTTTCATGTGACACGCAACTAGCTTTATTTTACCATGATATCAGTTGCAGTCTCGACATAAAAATACCTGTTGACGCCCTTTTATTAGACTTTGAAAAAGCATTCGACAAAGTCCCCCATCAATGGCTACTACAAAATCTTTCTCGTCTAAACAATAATACAAATGTATTTATTTGGATTCGCACTTTCCTTACCGATTGCCAACAATTTTTGCATGCTAACTCCGTCTCATCTAGCCGTTCCTTTGTAATCTCTGGTTTGCCGCAAGGTACAGTGCTCGTACCATTACTTTTTCTCATTTAAATCAAAGACCTTCTATCAAACATCTCTTCAAGCATTCGCCGCTTTGCAGACGACTGCGTTGTATACCGTGCCATAGTAAAAAGCGCAGACACTACTACACCTCAAAACTACCTCAATCTAATTGTATCCTGGTGTGATAAGTGGTTAATGTCTTTACACATAAAAAACTTCATTGGTATTTTTTCATCGCAGGCCCCATCACCAGTCTGCAGAATATACCATTTCCGGCTCTGTAGTTTCACCCGCTGAGTCTTACAAATATCTTGGTGTCACATCTTCAAGCAACATTTCCTGGTTAGCCCACCTGACTAACATAGCCAACTCCGCGAATCGCACTCTGGGTTTCCTACATAGACACTTAAGACTTGCAACCCCATCAGGTGACTAATATCGTATGTCACACTTATTCGTCCAAAATTAGAGTAGGCATGTTTTGTCTGGGATCCCCACTAATCTCTCTTATCCTACATTCTCGAATCGATTCAAAACTGTGCGGCGCGTTTTATCTACTCTAAATGTACCTACAATAACAGTGTTTCCAAACTTAAAACTCGTGCTCACCTTTCTAATCTAGAATTACGACGTCACATATCTGGACTATGCCTTTTTCACAAATTTTATCATGCCCCCATCGAAGTTCCAGCCATCCTGCCAGTCCATCGCTCATCAAGCCGCACAAACCATTCAAGCGAAGTGTATCCTCCACCAGCCAAAGCACCACACATCCTTTTCTGTGACAACCTCACGGGACTCGAACCGTCTTCCTGCAACTACCATGCACCACTCTCTCGGAAAGCATCGCCTTGATGCTTTCAAATGTATGAAGACAAGAGCAAATCTTCAGATTGAGTAATACGGCTTCATCCTAGCCACGTCGACGACGTCCGAATCGGCACCACGACAGGAGAACTGCACGCTGGGCTCTGTGATAACTTCGTATTTTACATCGCTTACGCACTGAAGAACCCGGTAAGGGCCGAAATAACGCCGCAAGAGCTTTTCAGAGTGGCCGAGTTGGCGTACGGGACTCAAGAGCCATACTTTTTCTCCGGAGTGGTAGGTGACTTCTCTGTGCCGAAGGTTGTACCTATGAGCATCGTGCTGTTGCTGGGAGCGAATGCGCAAGCGAGCTAGTTGTCGAGCTTCTTCGGCGCACTGCGCATGTTGGTCAGCATTTTGGTGTTGGTCGTACATACGTCAGGTAATAGCATGGCGTCTAACAGCGCAGTAACTTCGCGGCCGTGAAGCAGGCGGAAAAGTGTAAATCCTGTAGTTTCTTGCACGGTGTTATATGCGAAAGTTACGGAAGGGAGGACACTGTCCCAGTTCCTATGGTCTACGTCGACATAAAGGGAGATCATGTCTGTGATGGTCTTATTGACACGTTCTCTTAATCCATCAGCTTGTGGATGGTAAGCTGTCGTTCGGCGATGTACGGTGCCACTGAGTGTCATCACTTCTTCCAGTATTTGGGCCGTGAAGGCCGTGACTCTGTCTCTTAGTACCACGGCCGGTGCACCATGGCGGTGGACGACAGCATGAATGAAGAAATCTGTGACATCGCTTGCCGTACCGCGCTGGAGTGCCTGTAATGCACAATAACGGTTTAAATAGTCAGTCGCAACTATTATCCAGCAATTCCCCACTCAAGATTTCGGAAATTGATCTATCATGTCCATGCCAGCTTCTTGAAATGGTACTCAGGGTGGCTCCACAGGGTGTAAAAGACCAGCAGGTTTCATGGGCGGATTTTCACAACGCTGACAGTTTAGGCAGGTTTTCATATAGTGCTTGACCGTACGGGACAGTTTGGGCAAGTAGTGCGTGTGGAGAATACGTGCCAGAATACGCGTGAACCCTAAATGTCCGCAAGATGGTTCGTCATGACACCCCTTAAGGATGTCGTCTCGCATCACAGATAGTACGGCCGGTAGGGCGACTCGAGCGTTGGGATCAAAGCTCCGCTTGTACAGGACGTTGTCATAAAGGAAAAATTGATAAAATCGTTCGTGGTGGCTCTTCAAGCTTGTCCTCGAGATAGTAGATGGTCGGGCAAAGTTCTGTGTCATCACGCTGTATTTGAGCCAAGTCCGAGGCTGTGACGGCCACGAGGAAACTTTCATCTTTCGTTTGGTCAGGAGGAATCGACTCAACTGGGGCACGCGATAGGCAGTCAGCAACGGTGTGCTTGCGTCCTGACTTGTAAACCACCGTAACGTCGAATACTTGTAAGTGGAGACTCCAACGAGCTAGGCGGCCTAAGGGGTCTTTGAGGTCTGCAAGCCAGCACAAGGAATGGTGGTCGGTGACTAGTTTGAATGGTCGCCCGTACAAATACGGTTGGAACTTGGCTATGGCCTACATGACAGCTAGACATTCCTTTTCTGTGGTGAATAGTTCGTTTCAGCCGCTGATTACGTACGACTAACGTAGGCGATCACTTGCTCGATACCTTTCTGCCATTGCACAAGGACGGCTCCGAGGCAGACATTACTTGCATCTCTATGCACTTCAGTGTCGGCATTTTCTTCAAATTACCCACGATTGGAGGAGTCTCGAGGCGTCGTCGTATCTCGCAAAAAGCTTTGTGTTGTTCTGGGGCCTACACAAAAGCAACGTTGTCTATCGTGAGTTGGTTTAAAGGTTCTTTTATTTTGGAAAAGTTCGGAACGAAGTGACGATAGTACGCACAAAGGCCCAGAAAACAGCGTACGTCGCGTTGGTTTGTCGAAGTTGAGGAGGCAGCGACAGCCAGTGTTTTCTCGGGGTCTGGTTGAATTTCGTCACTGTTCTTTCTTTCTTTTCTTATTTTACCCTCAGGGCTTTACAGCATTGTAGAGGGGAGGGGCAAAAAGCAAAACATACACGTAATAAGTTCGCCAACGCACAAAAACTTCAAAAGATTCAATATTAAGAAAACGAGCAAAAGCGAAACGGGAAAAAAGCAAAACATACACGTAATATGCCAGGCAACGCAAAAAAGATGCAAAAGATTCAATTATAAGAAAACGAGAAGAAAAAAAGAGAATGCGGCGTGAAATACAAGTTACAAATACGATGAGGAATTATCGCGTGCGCAACATGAAATTAAATTTACATGGAAGATGTCAAGGCCTGACGGTACGCGTCAGGTTCAGTAATACAGGCGGTTGATGCTGACAGGAGATTCCAGTCACGACTAGGTTAGGAAGGAAAGATTGCGAAACGGTGACGGTGTTACTTCGAGGAATATGCACTTTGTGGGGGTGATCTATGTGGGATGATATGAAAGCTGTAGGCTGTAATAAGCGCAATTTTGGAACGGGATAGTGATAGTATATTTTTGGAACGCGCAATGGCGAGCGATTTTTCTACGCATGACAAGCGGAGGGAGATTAAGCCTCACCTTCATGGCAGTTACACTAGATGTTCGATTATAATTGCAAAGAGTGAAACGTGACGACCGGTTTTGGATTACCTCTAATTTGTTAACGAGTGTTATGTGGCCGGGATCCCATACACATGCGGCGTTCTCCAGTAGAGAACGGATGTAGGTGATGTACAGCTGTATCTTTAAAAACGTCGGCGCAACAGGAAAGTTTCGTTTTAAGTAACCGAGCATGCGATTAGACTTGGAAGTGACGTGATTAATGTGGTCGGACCATGATAGCGAGTTAGTAATGTGAACACCAAGATACTTATAGAACCGGACATATTCAAGAGGGGTTGCGTTCAGGCTGTAGGAATAGTTATCAATAGATGTGTGGTTACGTGAAACTCTCGTTGCTTTACATTTAGAAGTGTGAAGTTCCATTTTCCAAAGGTTACACCGATGTGAAATGTTGTTTAGGTCTGCTTGTAAGGTTGGCGACACGGCCGAGAAACTTTAGCTCATCGTAGACGAAGTGTCGTTTTTTGCGGCCTCAGGGGTCTTTGAGGCCTGCAAGCCAGCACAAGGAATGGCGGTCGGTGACTACTTTGAATAGTCGCCCGTAAAATACGGTCGAAACTTGGTTATGGCCTACATGACAGCTAGACATTCCTTTTCTTTGGTGGAATAGTTCGTTTCAGCCGATGATAACGCACGATAAGCGTAGGCGATCACTTGCTCGATACCTTCCTGCCATTGCAGAAGGACGGCTCCGAGGCAGACGTTACTTGCATCTGTATGCACTTAGGTGTCGGCAATTTCGTCAAAATGACCCAAAATTGGAGGAGTCTCGGGGCGTCACCGTAGCTCGCAAAAAGCTTCTTGTTGTTCTGGGGCCTACACACAAGTAACGTTGTCTCTCGTGAGTTTGTTTAAGGGTTCTAATATTTTAGAAAAGTTCGGAACGAAGTGACGATAGTACGCACATCGGCCCAGAAAACAGCGTACGTCGCGTTTGTTCGTCGGAGTTGAGAAGGCAGCGACAGCCAGTGTTTTCTCGGAGTCTGGGCGAATTTCGTCACTGTTGACGACATGGCTGAGACGACATGGTTCAGCTCATCGTAGACAAAGTGGCATTTTTTGGGCTTGAGCGACAGGCCAGCTGTTTGTAGCGCCTTAAGTACTGCACAAAGACGCTAAATGTGCTGCTCGAAAGTCAACAAAAAACGACGACGTCATCTAAATCGACAGCACAGTTGCCACTTGAGGCCGCACAAAACTGTGTCCATCATCCGCTGAAAAGTCACACGAGCAGAGAACAACCCAAAAGGAAGCACCTTGAATTCGAAGAGCCCGTCAGGAGAAACAAAGGCGGTCTTTTCCCGGTCACGTTCATTGACCTCAATTTGATAGTAACCACTGCGCAGATCCATGGATGAAAAATATCGGGTGTTTCTAAGGCGGTCGAGTGAGTTGTCAATGCGAGGAAGCGGATAAACGTCTTTCATTGTCACAGTGTTCAGTTTGCGATAATCAACCCACAAACGCAATGTGCCATCTCTCTTTTTCACCAACACAACCGGTGATGCCCATGGGTTTGGAGATGGCTGAATGATGTCTTCAGCAAGCATTTGTTGTACTTGGTCGTGGATGGCGTCTTGTTCAGTGCGGGAAACTCAATAAGCATGTTGTCTAATAGGCATTTTGCTTGGCTCTATTATGATTCTGTGCTTTGCGACGGGTGTCTGTTTGATTTTGGACGTCGTTGCAAAGCAATCACTGAAGGAAAATAGAAGGGAGCGAAGACGCTCTTGCTGTGAAGTCGAGAATGCGCAGTTCACATCAAGCTTAACCGGACCCTGTCGTCGCGAGAAGCGGAAGATAGTGGCGTGAGGGAGAAGCTGGCTTTCGAGTCTCCGATTTCTTCGAAGTAAGCGATGACACACTGCCTCATAAAGTGCTGGTATTCATTGCTGAAATTTGTTAGCAGAGTTTTCGCAGGCTCTTGAGTCAATGCTATGAGACCACGGGCGACGCATACTTGACGATACAAGAGCATGGACACTCTGCCTTCTACGACTCCGAGAGTTCTTTGGTTGATATTACTCAGCACGTTAACCAGAACACTGGAACGGGGCGGAACTGTCACTGAAACCTCGGATACAGGCGACGCCATCATACGCGATTCACAATCCTGAGAGTGTTCGTTACGTGAATACGTAACCAGCAATTCTCGGAGATTTATAATAGCTCCATAATCTCGAAGGAAATCTAATCCCAAGATGACCTGCCTGGAGCGTTCCCGCAGTACGACGAAAGTCCCGATGAAGTTCGAAGCGCCAATATGTTTTCGGGCAGTGCACCTCCCAACCGGCGTCACTAGATAACTACCTACAGTACGGAGCTGTGGGCCGTTTTATTGCGTCACCACTTTTTGGAGAGCAGCCACGAAGTCATCACTCATAACGAAGTAATTGGCGCAGTATCCATGAGTGCGGTAGTCGAATGATTGTCGATGGTCATAGAAATATCGGCGGAAGTCTCTGCGTCACGTTCAGAAAATTTCGTGACAGAAATATCGGCATCGTTAGCGTGTCGTGGCAGAGGATGTTTATCAGTTTGGTCAACAGCGCCTCTACCCCCAGAAGCTGCTGGCCTCAGTTTTCCTGGCGTGGGACAGGACTTGGGGAACCGTTTCGTACAACAGAGAACGGGGCGTGACGATTAGGCGAGGCGACGCGCCGAGGAGAAGGTGAGTATGGCCGGTGGTTTTTTTTTGCAGGAAGAAACGGCTGCTGCGCTGCTAGGTGTTGCTGAATCTCGCGAGGATGCTCCCCGTTGCTGCTTTTACGTGCGTTAGGGTGAAACCCCTGAAGGGCCATCCTGCGATCGCCCACTTTCGGTAAAAATGGCCCACTTCGCCGCAGTGGTAGCAAAGTGGCCTGTTGTCAGAGGTTCGCCAAACGTCAGATTCACGGGTCTGATTGATCTGTGAGGTTTAACGTCTGAAAACCACCATATATATATGAGAGACGCCGTAGTGGAGGAGGGCTCCGAAAATTTCGACATCCTGGGATTCTTTAATGTGCACCCAAATCTGAGCACACGGGCCTTCAACATTTCCGCCTACATCGGAAACTCAGCCGCCGCTGCCGGGATACGAACCCGCGACCTGCGGGTCAGCAGCTGAGTGCCTTAGCCACAAGACAACCGCGGCAGGGCGTGAGATTTACGGGTGGCTTCACGCGGAACGTCATACCGGAAAGTGCTATCATAGTTATTTGCAGGTGCGAATTGACGGGGCGATGGTGAGAAAGTAGAGGGCGGCCGGCGTCTGGTAAAAGGTCGAGGACTCCTCAATGCTTCGGCGTAAGACAGAGCTGGAGATTCCGCACGCATTGGGAGCAACAGTTGGGTCACATTCTTGAGTTCATCGTGAATAGTGTCTCCCTGAATCGTCGCACTTGGGTGAAGAGAAGTGGGACTGACTTTTTTGAGCTCCTCCCAGACCACACTTCGCACAAGGTCGCGGAGTGCTGATAAGTCCTGTCCTAAGGTGAAAGGTGACGCCGCAGCAACAGAAGCTTGGTGGTCGTACGGTAGAGAGCCTTGCTGAAGTGCCCGTTTCATGGTAGTAGCTTCCGCGGTGAACTCATCGACAGTAGTTGGGGACTTGCGTATGAGTCCGGCGAAAAGTTGCTCTCTGACAGCCCGCAGGAGGAGTCGCGTTTTTTTTCATCCATCCCTGGGTCAGTGCGCTTAAACAAGCGTGACATGTCTTCGACAAACATAGCCACGTTTTTATTTGGCTTCTGAACCCGGCTCTGCAGAGCCGGCTCAGCATTTTCTTTCCTTTCGGGATTTCTGAATGCCTGGCATAGCTGTCGCTGAAATTCTTGCCAGTTCGCAATAAACGGCTCTTGGTTCTCATACCTGATGCGAGCGTAGTCTTCAAGTGCGAAATAGACGTAGCGAAGGTTCTTGGTGTCGTTTCATTTGTTGGCAGCTGCGACCCGATCTAAGTGGTCTAGCCAGTCATCTACGTCCTCAAATACATCACCATGAAATGGCTTCGGGGTGCATGCTGTGTAGACGACGCTTAGTGTGGATGCGAGTTGGTCTACGTTGCTCTCTTGCGTATGACTTGGCATTGTGGTGGTCATTCTTGCCGAGCTCAAGGGACCAAATTCAGGAGGTAGTCCTAGCAAGCGTTGGCTGAGGCAAAGTGTCAGGTTTTTCTCCGGAGTTGTTGAAATGGGGCCAGAAGCTTAAAGCGGCTTGTGGTAAAACTAGCAAATTCGATTTGTACCCAGCACCTACACCAGTTTGTCACAGTAATAAAATCAGTGCAAGTAACAGTGTAGGAAACAGCGGTACAGCTTCGATCGAGCAGCGCGAGTTCGTCGTTGCCTTTTCTGCCGACCTAATTTTTCGACACGCACAAATAATGATGACCCTAGCCTTGCAACAGCCAGACACCCATACATGCTCGTGTCAGTATATATATATATATATATATATATATATATATATATATATATTGTGAGAATTTATTGTACGTCATCTTCCTCATCTATCAATAACCATCATCAGTCTTCGCCCCGTTCTTCTTCGTCATCGGCGCCCTCTTGCTGTTGCTTGAATAAATCGTCAGCTGCACCGTTGTATTTCAAGTGGTGGATGGTGCTTCCCGATCTCTTCGACCTCTCTCCATCCAAAGCCAGCTCCTGAAGCTTCGTTCGGGACGTCGCTTGCGCCAGCAGAGCACCATGGCCCAAGAGCAAGCCCAACCGAACCACCCGCCGGCGCAACCACCAGCCGCCAACCCTAGCCCGGTCAACAACCCCCCTCGGGAGCCTCCAATCTTCTCCGGTCTGCCTGGCGAAGATGTCGAAGACTGGCTCGACAACTATGACAGCGTAGGTGTCTACAACAACTGGAACGAGGCATCGAAATTAGCACGTGTCCAGTTTTACGTCTCTCAGGTTGCCAAGACGTGGTTCCTGAATCATGAAAGCGACTTCCGCGATTGGTCTTCCTTCAAAGACCAGCTCCGACGCATTTTCGGTACACCGACCGTTCGTTCAGAAGTTGCTCGCAAGAAACTGGCAGAACGCGTTCAACATTGCGGTGAGTGCTACACTTCCTATATTGAGGATGTGCTTGCACTTTGCCGCCGTATTGACGACACCATGCCAGAAGGTGATCGTGTCGGGCATCTTCTGAAGGGTATCGGACCTACCGCTTTCAACGCCCTCGTCGCACACAACCCTTCGACGGTTTCCGACGTCTTCTCGGTATGCCAGCGGCTTGATACCTTGCAGTCAAGCCGCCTGTGACCCGACTTCTCTGAGAACCCCCTGGCAAACAGTATGGAGCTCCGATCCATCATTCGAGCCATAATTCGTGAGGAATTGCAAGCCTACACTTTACCTCCTTCTAACAACGTTCCCGCTCAACCCGCCTCTAGTGATCTGCGTGGAATTATTTGGGAAGAATTGTCAGTGTTTCAAAGCACCCACCGTGCTCCACCATGCCCCCAACCCACTTCGTATGCACAGATCGCTGCAATGCAACCCTCGCCGTCTCAAGTACCACCACCTGTACCTGATCACGAACATCTCGCACCTCTAGTCGCCTGTCCACCGAACCCTACCTACCATTCTTCCTGGCGGGCCCCACGTCCTATTTGCTACTACTGTGGAATTCGAGGACACATTTCCCGGGTCTGTCGACGTCGGCAGCAAGATGAACGTCGTGGTTATGCCACTTTTGAACGAGATGACACATGTGCTCGAGGTTACTACCGTTATGCCGACAGTCCTTCCAACCACCGATCACCGTCTCCTGTGCGCATTTCCAACACGACCAACCGTACACGTGCATCCCGACCACGCTCCCCTTCGCCACTCCGACGCTTGTTTCACCACTTCGGCCTGTCTCTCAACCGGCTGCCCAGTGATCGGAAATTTAAACAGTGCAGTTTTCGGAGAGAAAACTGCATCGCGGCGAAATGACCCAAGTGCTCCTGAACGACCGTCGAACATGCTATTGGTAACTGTGGAAGGTGTGCGGGTGTTGGCTTTGGTGAACACGGGAGCAACTATTTCAGTTATGCGTGCCGACTTGTGTTCTCGATTGCGGAAAGTGAAGACACCCTACCTAGGATCATCTTTGATTGGGGCCAATGGAGCAATAATTAGACCATCGGCCCAATGTACAGCGCGTGTCTTCATTGATGGTATTTTTCATCACATCACCCTCGCTGTCTTAATTTCAAGTGCTCATAAACTAATTTTAGGTTGGGACTTTCTCTCATCAGCATCTTCATTAATTTCTTGCCGTCAACGTGTAATCGAAATGACCGAGACCGATCACTGCAGCGAACGCGTCAACGAAAAACCATTGCGTTTCTTCACAGCTTTCGAATCCATACTGCTCCCGGGTCAAGAGCAACTCATCACCATCACTTCTCCGAATATTGCCAATGGTGACGTCCTTATAACCCCTTCCAGCAGCTGTCTAGCTCGCGGCGTTGTAGTGCCCTCCAGCCTGGTGCGGTTCAAAGACAGTGCTGCGATAATCCTTGGCCTGAACTCTACCCCAGAGCCCGTCCTCCTACCCCAAGGTATGCAGTGTCGTGTTATGTGGATACACAACCGGTATCTTTGGTCTCTCTTGACGCCTTGACAGCTCAGCCCCAACAGGCCCAGTCTGTTACTTCCTCCTCCTTTGCTCCCAGGATAAATCCTGACCTTTCTGCTTCTCAGCGTGAGGCGTTGCTGAATTCGTTCAGGAAACACTAGGCCTCCTTGGACGCCAATGCTTCGGCACTAGGACAGACCACAGTTGCGCATCATCGCATTGACACTGAAGGTCAGACTGTTGTACACCGTCGTCCCTACCGAGTCTCCTTGGCCAAGCGCAAAATCATCGAGGAGAACGTGACCGATATGCTAAACAGAAACATCATACGACCCTCTACCAGTTCTTGGTCATCACCCGTTGTGTTGGTACAAAAGAAGGATGGATCGGTACGATTTTGTGTTGATTACCGCGCGCTCAACAAGATTACCCGAAAGGATGTATATCCAATGCCCCTAATAGATGATGCACTTGACTCATTGCAAGGCGCCCAATACTTCTTCATCGTTGACCTTCGGTCCGGGTGTCGGCAAATACCAATGGACGAAGCAGACAAAGAAAAGACCGCCTTTTCTACGCCGGACGGTCTTTACGAGTTTAACGTAATGCCATTCGGTCTGTGTAATGCTCCCGCAACATTTGAAAGAATGATCGACACTGTTCTTCGTGGCCTCAAGTGGAAAACTTGTCTATGCTACCTCGATGATATCGTCTTGTTTTCTTCCACTTTTGATGATCATCTGCAACGCCTAGATCAAGTGCTTACATGTCTCTCCAACGCTGGACTTCAACTAAACACAAGGAAGTGCCATTTTGGCAACACAGCTATACAAGTTCTAGGACATCTCGTTACTAAAGATGGCATCCAGCCCGATCCGGACAAAATTTCCGCAGTCCTCAACTTTCAGCGACCCTTCCGTTCCAAAGAACTACGCAGTTTCCTTGGACTCGCATCGTACTTTCGCCGCTTCATTCGCAACTTTGCCACTATTGCCGCTCCTCTCCACAAGCTCCTATCTAGTACCGGTTCTTTCGATTGGAATGAATAATGCGAAGCCTCATTTCAAGAACTCAAGCAGGCACTGACATCACCACCGGTGCTTTGTTATTTCGATGACAAGGCACCTATGATATTACAAACTAATGCGAGTGGACAAGGAATCGGCGCCGCACTCCTCCAGCGCGACCATGCCTTTCGCGAGAAAGTTATCGCGTATGCAAGCCGCACTCTGACCTCTGCAGAGAAGAGATACTCGATAACCGAACATGCTAGGCTGTTGTCTGGTTCATCCAAAAATTTCATCCGTACCTACATGGTCGACATTTTACTGTTGTGACAGACCACCAGGCTCTTTGCTGGTTGTCCAAAATCAAAAACTTGTCCGGACGACTTGGCCGCTGGATTCTCCGATTACAATCTTATGACTTTGACGTCATCTACAAGACTGGAAGACAACATCAAGATGCCGACGCTATGTCACCATGCCTTTTGCCGCAGTTTTCAGCGCACGTCACATCCCCTTGTCAAACTGGCTATATGGAGGATGTTTTGTCGATATCAGCCATTTCTTCCCTACCTTCATCCACCCGTCCGTCAGTTCTTACTACTCACCAGTGAGCCTATTCTTAATGCACTGACATCATCGGTCGGCTTACTGGCGCTTCATCTTTCCCTAATGCCAGGCTCCGGAAAAAACTCAGACTATTCAAGTTGGAGGACGATGTGCTATATCAATACATTTTCCACCCGGAAGGTCACCGATGGGTTCCCGTCGTACCACGCGCACTACGCAATGAAGTTCTGCGCGCTTCCCACGACGACCCGACGTCAGGACACTTGGGTTACTACAAAACATACGAGTGCATCCGCAGTCGATTCTTCTGGCCAGGTCTTTCCAAGACAGTAGCTAAATATATTGCCTCGTGCGCACTTTGCCAACACCGCAAGCGGCCCACTACTGTTCCAGTCGGTACCCTACAACCACTTCCTTGTCCATCAGAGCCGTTCTCTGTCGTCGGAATTGACCTCTTCGTGCCCCTCCCAACTACATCTGACGGCAAGAGGTGGATCGTCACCGCGGTTGATCACTTGACCCGGTACGCTGAGACGGCCTCAACCACTTCAGGAAGTGCTTCGGAAGTAGCAACTTTCTTCTTGAATGCTATTTATCTACGTCATGGAGCCCCTCGTGTCCTTTGAGCGACCAGGGAAAGGCATTTCTTTCAAGCACG
Source organism: Rhipicephalus microplus (assembly GCF_043290135.1). Lineage (NCBI taxonomy): Eukaryota > Metazoa > Arthropoda > Arachnida > Ixodida > Ixodidae > Rhipicephalus > Rhipicephalus microplus. The sequence goes on from NC_134700.1 coordinate 41,878,216, forward strand.
CTCAGTCAAGTTCTTCAAGCATCAAAAACAGTTCATAAAACAACATCTAGCTCTCACCCGCAAACCAATGGTTTAACGGGAAGATTTCATCGCACGCTGTGTGACATGCTGTCCATGTATATCCGACCGGACCATCGCAATTGGGATGCCATACTTCCTTTTGTCACGTATGCATATAATACGTCAGTTCAACAAACCACAGGCTATTCTCCATTTTTCTGGTATACGGACGCCAACCGACATCACCACTCGACGTTTCATTCTTTTCTGGCCCCGTCAACTCTTCACCATTCGTTTGCGACCAGTTTCTGTCCCGCGTTGCTCGATGCCGTCGTCTTGCCCGTGTAAACAACGAAGCTAGCCAAGAAGATCGCAAACATCGTTACGACGCCACTCACCACGTCGTTCCCTACCGCCCTGGCGACAATGTACTTCTGTGGACTCCTGCGTGAACGCCTCGTTTATGCGAAAAGTTGGAGTCACGCTATCTTGGCCCTTACAAAGTTATCGAACAGACCTCACCGGTGAACTACCGTGTCACACCTGTTCATGTCCCCACTGACCAACGCTGCCACGGGACAGATATTGTGCACGTTTCGCGTCTCAAGCCCTATTGTATGCGTTCCATAGCGTAATTCCCGGCCAAGCTGGCCGCTTCCGTCGACGGGAGAAATTAGTGTGAGAATTCATTGTACGTCATCTTCCTCATCTATCAATAACTATCATCAGTCTTCGCCCCGTTCTTCTTCATCATCGGCGCCATCTTGCTGTTGCTTGAATAAAGCGTCACCTGCACCGTTGTATTTCAATATATATATATATATATATATATATATATATATATTGTAAAGAAGAGGAAGTACTCCGGCGCAGAGGCAGCAGCATCGAGCGTGCAGCAGCGGCTCGAGCTCAGAAATTGTGGCTGATGCAACGCGTTCTAAGCCTTCCAAGCTGGAACCTTTCTGCTCAATAAATCTCCTTTATAATATGTGGAGGTGCTGGGAACCGTCCCCTATATGTTCCCGCTACCATCCTGGAACTCCGTTCTCGACGGCAACCTTCTGCTATGCTGGACGCCGATCAGCAGACGCATCCATCTCTTCCGGTCACCTGTCCAGGCAGTGTTCCTCAGTGGGAGCCTCCAATCTTCAGTGGAGCAGATGACAACGACGTTGAAGATTGGCTCTCGACTCGAATGGGTGAGCACTTTAGGCAGATGAAGGGACGCTGAAGAGTTCACACGCGTGTCATTCTACCTCGCGGGTGTGACGAAAAAACGCCACAATTACGGAAGTCAAAAAATGTAAGCACATTCTCAAAGGGATTGACGACAACGCTTTTAAAATGCTTTTGGTGAAAAGACCGACCACTGTTAACGACGTAATTAGCCTCTGCCAAAGCTACAATGAATTGCAAAAGCAGTGAGCTCTGACAAGACGTCCTCCAGCGCACGATTTGGCATCACTGTCTAGTGTGATCAATGGTCATGACCAAGCATCACTAATGGCCGCATTAAAAGCATTTGTCCGCGAAGAAGTCGCACGACGGTTTTCCTTGGTGCCCTTCACATCAGAACCTACCACAACTTTACCGTCGTCTCTTCGTGGCGTCATTCAAAGAGAGGTCGCCAAGGCCTTACCAGCTGCTCGTGAGCATAATCTTGTGGCTGCTCCTCTCACCTACGCCGCGGCTGCAGCCATGCCAACTTGCAAGGCGCCTGCGCCTCCGTTCCAGCCTTGCGCGAGCTATCCCCCAGCTCCAGTTCACTGGACCAGCACTAACACCGCCAACCTATGGCGCACTCTCGACAATCGCCCGATATGTTATGCTTGTCGATACCCCGGACACGTCGCAAGGTATTGCCGTCGCCGGACGCATATCACCAATGAAAACCGCCGTGAGCATTTCTTCCCGCTTAACTGCAACGCGCAATATGGTTCCTCCCCTCCAATGCCAGCCCGCTATCAGGACGACCACCGCCCTCGGTCGGGACGTCTTCGCTCGCCCTCTCCACGCCGCCACTCACCTTCTCCTATGCATCGACAGCCCGCGCCTAACGAGGAGGACAACTAGACGACGCAGTTCGTGAGACAAGGACTGCGCAAGTTTTGGTTTGCCCAGGTCCTCATTTGTCACCTACCAATGTTATTGATGTGTTCGTCAAAAATATCTCTACGGGCGCTCTTGTAGATACCGGTGCAGTTGTTTCTGTTATAGATGCTCGATTTCGCCACTCAATTCGTAAGTTTACGACGCCATTCTCCGGATTATCACTTCGCAAAGCCAGTGCTCAACCTGTTCAACCGACTGCAGTATGTACAGCCCGCGTGACAATTCAGGACGATCTGTATACGATAGAGTTCATGGTTTTTTCACCGTGCTCCCATGCCATTATTCTGCGATGGGACTTTTTGTCGCGTCATAACGTCGTAATCGAGTGTGCTAGGGCTGAGGTTGAATTTTGCTCACTGGATGACCAAGCGTTCATCGACACCCAGTCTGCTGCTAAACTTGTCGTTAACGATGACACCTGCAAGCCTCCATGCTCTTTTGCGTTCGTGCCAGTTTTATGCAGTGCCACATCCGACGGCACGGTCTTCTTCACACCATCTCCAATATTCGTCGCCTGAAGAGCACTCCCCCTGCCTTTTGCTGCTCTCGACCTTGTAGAAGGCTCAATCACAATGCCAATTTATAATCATGAGTCGTCATCTTTATTCATACTTTGTCAGGAGTGCGTTGGCCACGTCGAGACAATAAGTTCTACCAGAAATATATCCGTCCCCGCTGAGGTGTCTTATCTCCGTCTGTGAACTGGCTGTCATCTCAGCGGCTGACTCAACGTCGGCAAACATATTTCAACCATTCATCGCTGCAGATTTGAAATCTTCGCAGCGTTCACAACTCCTCACCATTCTTGAGTGCTACCGCCAATCTTTCAACGTTGAAAAATCATCTCTCGGCCGTGCCTTAGCAGTATAACACTAAATCTACACTGGGTCTCACTCACCGCTGTGACAATGACCATATCGCGTGTTCGCTACAGAACGCCGCTTCATTGCTGACCAAGTTGAAGACATGCTTCGCAGAAGCGTCATTCGACCTTCACAGAGCCCATGGGCGTCTCCGGTAGTCCTCGTCAAAAAGAAATACGGTTCTATTTGTTTCTGTCTCGATTTCCGGCGATTGAACAAGATCCCCCTGAAGGATGTCTATCCACTACCGCGCATTGACGATGCTTTGGACAGCTTACAGGGTGCCGAGTTCTTTTCCTCATTAGACTTGTGGTCAGGCTACTGACAGGTGCCTATCGCGGAGGCCTATCACCCCAAAACCGCTTTTGTCCCGCCAGACGGCTTATATGAATTCACCGTCATGCGCTTCGGACTTTGCAATGCACCTGCAACGTTCGAACGAATGATGGACAACATCCTGCGTGGACTAAATTGGAAGATATGCTTGTGTTACCTCGATGATATCGTTGTCTTCGCCCCTAATTTTGACACCCACTTACGTCGCCTTCAGCATGCCCTTACTTGCTTGACTAACGCCGGTTTGCCACTAAACCTCAAAAAAGTTCAATTTGCCATGCGTGAACTGAACATTTGTGTCACGTTGTTTCCAAGGAAGGCATCCTCCCGGATACAGAGAAATTGTGAGCTGTTACGGCGTTTCCTAAACCTGCCATCATCAAAGAACTTCGAAGTTTCATCGGCTTGTGTTCGTATTCCGGCGATTAGTCTGAAACCTCGCGTCTAATATATCACCTCTCACGCAACTTCTCAGCAACTGGAAAGACTTCTTATCATGGTCCCTTATCTGCGACGAGGCTTTCACCACCTTGCGATGGCTTCTCACGACGCCACTCATTCTACGCCATTTCGATCTTGAAGCTCCAATTGAGATCCACACCGACGCCAGTGGTGTAGGCCTGGGTGCTGTGCTCGCACAGCGTAAACTGGAGCATCAGGTATACGTCGTGGCATACGCTAGTCGCACACTTACCAAGACTGAGCGCAACTACAGCGTCACAGAAAAGCATTGCTTGGCCATTGTGTGGGCCCTTGGAAAACTTCATCCTCTTTCTGCTCAGTAAATCTCCTTTATAATATAAGTATTGTTATGGTGAGATGTCTTTATTTACAAGAGATGATGAATGCGAGAGTCCACGCATCTGGTAGATCACTGCTCGTGCCAACCTCGTTCTCCTCTTCTTTTACACGTCCCCTCAGTATCGTAGCAATTGCCCCTTTGCAGACGATGCCCACCAGGCGAGTTAGGCTTCGTTACGATAATGATAGCATTTTAAACGGGCGACATGAACGACGTTGGTCTTGCTTGAGTGGCGTCCAATTGACAACAGCCAAGATATCACGTATGTGACATCGTTGAGACGTTCCAGGACAACAAACAAACCAGTGCAGTTTGTTTCGAAGACGGAAGTTCGAAGACAAGCAATGCGCAGGGACTCGTCTGCGCAGGAAATCGTTTCGGCAAGGGTAGGTTGATCAGTCTCGGAGGAAGGAATAATAGTGTCAAGAGCTGTGCGGGTTTGGTGTGCGTAGAGCAGATAAAATAGACTGTATCTCGTTGTTTCGTGCTGTTCAGTGTTGTAGGCGAAAGTTATAAATGGCAAGATCACGTTCCATGTTTTGTGTCCGGTATCAACATACATGAAAATCATGTTGACGAAAGTCCTATTAGTTCGTTCCGTCAAACCATTTTCCTTCGGGTGATACGGAGTAGTGTGACGGAAATGGCACTAAGCGAGACGAAGGAGGTCAACTACATTGGTGAGAAATTGCCACCCGCGATCACTGATGATGACACGGGGGATCCATGGCGTTTTATAAAGTAAGCCAGCATGAACTGGGAAACTTGAGTGTCCGTTGCTGCAGTAATTGCCGCAGTTTTGGAGTAGCGTGTGAGGTGGTCAACGCCCACAATATTCTATCGGTTCGTTGATCGCAGAAAAGGGCGGAGCAGGTCAACACCCACGACGTCAAATGGTGAACCCGGGGGTGCTATGGGATGAAGTAGTCCGGCTGGCGGAGTTATAGGACGCTTGTGGCGTTGACATTGCTCACAGCTCGCAACATGTGCAGTCAGACTTTTACGCATCTTCGGCCAGAAGAAGCGTTCTTGCGTGCGATAAAATGTCCTAGAGAAACCCATATGACCAGATGTTGGGTCGTTGTGCACTGCTCGTTGAACGTGTTGTCGCAGGCTGGTAGGCACAAATAGAAGTAGGCGAGGGCCTACGCCACAATAATTCTTTTTGTAAAGAACGCCATTCTTTACGACGAAACCACGTTGACCGTTCGTTCCGAAAATAAAGAAAGAAGCGAGGCTGTTGTCACTGCGTTGCCCCCCTCAAAAAGTTGTTTGGTCAGGAAACGGAGTATCCACTACTGCCAAATATTCACCAAAATTGTAAGCGTCACACTCGGCTGTCGGAAAGGGAAGCCGTGAAAGGCAATTAGTGTCAGCATGACCATGACCACTCTTGTAACAGACTTCAAAGTCTGTTCTTGCAATCGCAACCCCCAACGAGCAAGACGACCAGATAAGTCCTGTAGTCCAGTGAGCCAACATAAAAAATGGTGGTCCGTGATAACCGAGAATCGACGTAGATGGATATAAGGGCTTAACTTGTGCAGGGCGAATATGACCACGAGACATTCCTGCTCTGTGACAGTATAGTTTCCCTCCGGTTTACCTAAACAGCGACTGGCATAGCTGACGACGTGTTCAGCAGCTCCATGTCGTTGGACCAAGACGGCGCCGATACCTACACCACAGGCGTCCGTATGAACGTCTGTGGCAGCAGACGGGTCATAGGGGCGAAATACGGGCCCTGACGTAAGAAGAAACTTGAGTTGCGAAAAAGACGGCTCGCATTCCGCTGACCTTCGAAAAGGTGCGTTTTTTTAGTAGGGACGTCAAAGTGGAAGCGAGTTCGGCAAACTTGGGCTCGAAGAAACGGTATTGGTGTAAACGAATGCTTTTGACCGATATGCATGGGCATAGGTCCAAAAAGCTTCCCAACTCTCAAACCGACTGAGGTTGTTTGAAGGTGCTGACTGCAGCGACTTTCTGGGGGTTGGGGCGAACGCCATGCTTGCCCACCAGGTGACCGCGAACGAGAGTCTCACGGCTGCCGAAGTGAGACTTCTTAAAGTTCAGGGTGAGCTTAGCTCTCTCAAGGCAGGTGAGAACAACGTCTAGACGATGGTTGTATTCATAGAATGTACGGCCAAAAATGATAATGTCATTCAAGTAGCAAAAAAAATTTCCCAGTTTAGTCCACGTAATATAGAGTCAATGAAGCGCTCAAACGTGGCTGGAGCATTGCATAGGCCAAAAGGCATTACATTGAATTCAAATAGACCATCTGGGGTAATGAAGGCCATTTTCCCTTTGTCATCCGTGAGCATGGGGGTTCGCCAATAACCAGATCTCAAAAACCACCGAGGAGAAGTACGTGGCCGAATGTAAACAATCGGTGACGTTATCGATCCTGGGAAGCGGGTAGACATGCTTTTTAGAAAGAGAGTTGTGCCCTCTGTAGTTCACGCACAATCACCACGTGCCATCCTTTTTTCGGACAAGAATCACAGGGGCAGCCCAAGGAATACACGACTCTTTATGACCCTCTTCTTTAACATCTCTTCTACCTGTTGAAAAATGACCTCGCGTTCCGCAGATGAGACGCGGTATGGTTTCTGCCAAATAGGGTGAGTGGACCCTGTGTCAATCCCGCGGCGAGTACGTGACTCGGGTACACTTATTTGCTCTTCATTGTGCGCAAAGTCAATTATTGTAGCGTGCTTCGCAAGAACTTCAACCAAAGCTTGACGTTTTTCTGATGATAGCGACTTGTGTACCATACACAGAAAGTTGACTTCTGCATAGTGCGTTGCACGAATGGGATCTACGTTCTCGTCACTTAAAGATGCTACAAAACTGTTCGCATTTTGTTCGAAGGAAGCGAGATGCTCGATTTCTCTTATGATATTTTCAGATTTTGTCAGGTTTTCTCGTTTTATTTTCTGTCTGTGGTATTCATGTACTATGACTTTCTGTACTGTGGTGATATAAAGGTCCAGACACTTGTCTCAATTACTGTTTGGTGTCCAATCATTTCTTTAACGACGATGGATTGTTTTGTGGTTAGAAGGCCTGTTTAAGAAATATGCTCGCAACCTTAAGCTTCTAGCGAAGTTGTCGAGGTCTCGAAGCTAATGGAATTCATCAAAAAATTTTATGGTAGGACAGCAGCTCAGTCCTTTAGATAGCAGTTTTTCTTCGTCAGGTGTCAAACTCGTGTCCGCTGGGTTTACAATCAGTGTCACAGGGTGCGTTCGTAGATGGGTGCTCGTTTCTATCGTTAGTGGTTTACTGAAAGGCGGTGTTCTAGTGATAAAGAACCAGGCGGTGTTCTAGTGTTAAAGAGATATCACGAAACGCGGGGTTGGGCACTTGGTCCCTTTTGAGTTTATGATTTTTTGTGGTCATGATGGCTTCGTATTTATTTTGTTCAAATTCTGTTAACCGTGTGATTTCTTCGTTCGTTAAAGTGTTGGAGCGGAGAATGATGTTAGTCATAGCGACCAGTTTCTTTACCTGCTTATCATTGTGATTGAGAGCGATTTCTGTTAATTTAAGAGATGCCCCAAGGAGGAAAATTTTCCATGTTATTTATTCGGATTCGTCTAGGTTTGTAGCGGCTGGTGTGAGGGAGAGTGTCATACCCTCGGGGGCTATTCTAGAATGAAGGTACACTTGCAATGTTGATTTATGCATTTCATGTCTCATTCGTTTGTCAGCAAGTTTTCGTACGTTAAGGAAGGTGGCACTGCAACTGGGAAGCAATGACCTGGACTTACTTTTCAGAGGTCAATCTTCTTTCGGGTGCGGGGATGGCCCTGATAAAGTCCGAAGATTGTAGTTATGTCCGGTAGGCTTTCGTCGTTGTAGAGAGGAATTTGGCGTTTGGCTCCCGGCGAACGTGTTGATAGGGGGTTCCGGTCCCGGGGTCCGTTATAGAGGGACGCGGTTTCGTAGTTCGGCAGGCTTCCCTTTGAAGACTGGTGTAGTGGTGCTGTGGTGTAGTGCTTTTGGTCTTGTCATCCGTAATAGAGGGACGCGTGTTGGCTGTCCAGCAGACTTTCCCCTTGTAGTGGTGCGCTGTTGATGATGGTGAGGGGGTGCATGTGGCTCGTTGGAGTCGCAGTTTCACCGATCGTAGGGAACTCGTCTGTGATGTTGGGTGGGTGCGGGGCTCCTGAAGTATGTCGATATGCAGAGTTCTCGTCGTGGGCTCCTGGAATATGTTCATATGCAGAGTTCTTGTCGTGGGTGTGTTGTTGCGAAGAACGGATATTGGCGGGAGCTACTGGTTGAATCGACTACCCAGTGGTAGCTTCGAGGTCTCCGCGACTGAGTGCACTCTTGAGGGTTTCGGCAATCAACGCGACACCAACAAAAAATCAGATGAAGCCCATCCGCAGCAAGAAAACGTCTTGGTGGCAACTGCTCGAATTGATAGTCGATGTATGGCACCTTGCTGGGTCTTCGATAGTAGGCCTTGACTGTCTCGTTGAATTCACGAGCGTCTCGGTTGAAGCGGTGGATGAATTGTTCGTTCGATCTTTCCAGGTATTGGTTGACAAAACGGGGCAGCACGCATGAAACAACGAGCCTTTCGAGTTCCTCGCGTCTTTGAAACGTGTTGTTTACTAGGCGACGAAGGCGGCGTAGCAATTCCTCAAGTCCGTACAACACCAGCTAACTCGTACCAACATGAAAAACTAGCGTGGTCACAGATCGAGGAATGCCAGGCAGCTCTTTCTCGATGTCGAATGTGGAGGCTCCGCGGCTGGAAATGATCGCAGGTGTGGCCTTCTCATGCGGGTGGAAATGCCAGTGCAAATACCTTGTTTTTAAGTTTCCGTTGATGGATGATGTTGGTGTATGCTTAGGGAACTTCCATGAGATCTTCTCGACTGGAGGTACGCCTGTGGCCGGTCTTGTGTCGGCAGGCATGGTAGTTGAGTGGCCGTAGCTTTGCAAGTAGATCCTCCGTGAGTGGTCATAGCGGGGTTTATTTCGACGTTTCAGCCTAGAGTCTGGTCTTCATTAGGATATATATATATATATATATATAGATATATATATATATATATATAGTCTAGTACATCCTCCGTGAGCGGTCACAACGTGGTTTATTTCGACGTTTTGGCCTAGAGCCTGGCCTTCATCCTGATGCGGCCAGGCTCAAGGCCGAAACGTCGAAATAAACCACGTTGTGACCGCTCACGGAGGATCTAATGGACTATATGCAACGCTACGGCCACTCAGCCACCATGCCTGCCTATATATATATATATATATATATATATATATATATATATATATATATATATATATATATATATATATATATATATATATATATATATATAAGGGAAAGAAGTGTATACCTAAGGGCTCGTTTTCCGTGTTTTTAACACAATAATAATGAGATATAACAGACAGTAATGCCAAGGAATGTACAGGGGAAGTTATTAACATTAATGGAATGTAAATAAGAAGAAAGAAAAGTGGATGAAAAAATTACCAACTGTAACTTACAGTTGGTAATTTTTTCATCCACTTTTCTTTCTTCTTATTTACATTCCATTAATGTTAATAACTTCCCCTGTACATTCCTTGGCATTACTGTCTGTTATATCTCAGATATATATATATATATATATATATATATATATATATATATATATATATATATATATATATGAAATAAAGAAGCACACTTACGAAAATGGAATAGTTTTTTACTCTAGTGTTTCGGCCGTGGCATGGCCTTTGTCAGGATGATCAGACATACGAGTATGTGGCCGCTTCTATGGGCAGGCATGAACACGTGAGTACAAAACACGTGCGATCAGCATGTGAGTGTTACAAAATTTTTCGAAACAGCCGTGACTACACTAAAGAAACCATTAGAAAATAATGGGATACAATAGACAAGATCATGGGCATGTAAAAAGGCATTGGTAAATTCACCATTGACGATGATGATCACACACGGAAAAAATTATGTGATGAACTTTAGGAAGCACAGACTACGTTAGAGATGCTTCTTTAAATATTTCGCAAAAATGCGGACTTCAGGGCATCGTATAAAGGCATGACCCCTTGCCTACGCTTTCGTTAATGCTGGATAACAAACTATTGAGTTTGTGAATCAAGAACGATTATAGAATTTCGCGATCATGGTGATATTTGAAGCCTGATTCTAATAAAGATTCTAGAATTTCGCGATCATGGTGATATTCGAAGCCTGATTCTAATAGCGTAACGATTATTTTGCCAAACGAATGACCTGTTAGATGAAAATGCTTGGACAATGAGAGGTGTGGCAAACTGTTCACGTGTGATTTGTGGTTGTTGAAACGAATACGAAAGAATGTCTTGGTTTGACCGATGTATTGCATGTGGCAGATTGAGCATTCAAGTAAGTAAATGATGTTGCTGCTATCGCAGTTTAAGTCCCTTGTAATCGCAGTTTAAGTCCCCATTAGTGAAAAGTTAGATGTTGTGCTTTTTGCAAGTCGTGGTGGTCATGCGCACAAACATCACATCGCGGTTTTTTACTGAGGTGACAAACAACAGAGGCAATGAATCTAGTCTTGGAAGAAGCTACCATGTTACGCAAGTTCGTTGATCTCCGATATACAACTTGTGGTGTTTCAGTGAAGATATCCTTAAGCCGATCACTCTGTGTCAGTAAGTTGTAAAGCTTTCTGAGAATATGTGACACGTTAGGAATAGATGCAGAATGTGTTAGAACGAGATCAGTTTGGGAAAATGACGCTGATCGCTTGTTCTAACTGATGAGCTCTTCACGATCGAGACATTTGACCTGCTGTAGAGTGTCGTCGATTATTTGTGAAGCATATTGTTCGGGTGATGCTTTACGGAGGTGGTCACAGTTGCGAGTGAATGCCCTGTTGTCTGAACAAATTTTTTAAAACGAATAGCTTGGCTATAAGGGATACATGTTTTGCAGTGTTTGACATGGCTGTTCTTAAAATGAAGATATCTTTGTCGGTCAGTGAGCTTCCTGTAAAGGTTCGTCGTTAGTTTAGCTTAAAGCTACGTTGCCGTCAAGAAAGTTTATGGTGACTGGTGACGAAGAGTGGGAAAAGGAGATGGATGGTTCTACGTTGTTGAAGTCTGCAATGAAAGGATGTAATGCCGCTTCACCATGGTGCCGAATTAAGAAAATGTCGTCAATTGGGCGTTTGTAATAAATTGGTTTAAGGTCACGAGTGGCGAGAAAGTTACCTTTTAGAATGCCCATGAAGATGATCACATAATTGGGACCTCTTTTCTTGCCCATCGAGGTGCCGCTGTTTTGAACATAATGTTCACTTTTAAATTCAAAGTTGTTAAGGTCTAGTATCAGTGCTAAAATAGTGCCCAAGGTGGAACCGTCAATGGGTTTGTCAGTTACCGATTTATTGTATGCCTGGAGTACAAAACAAATCCCATCCGCTTGGGGTATATTTGTGTAGAGTGACACCACAGCTAGTGTGACCAGAAGAGCATAACTCGGAATATGCATACTTACAATGTCTCACAGAAAGTGATTAGTGTTCTTGAAATATGAAGAAAAGTTAGGAGGAATGGAACTAATTACGCTGTCTGCATATCGGGACAGGCTTTCCAAGATGGTTCCTTTTCCTGATATAATTGGCTAGCCTGGATTGTTTTGTTTATGAATATAAGGAAGTAGATAAAATATACCAGCTAGCGAACTCAGGGGGACTAAGGATTTAGGCGCAGTTTCTGGAATTTTATTTTTTCTTAGAAGCTCTATTAAAGTTTCCTTTATATTGGTTTTGAATTCCTCGGTTGGGTCGTAGCTCTAATGTCTGTAAAATATGTGGTCATTCAGTTGTCTGTGGGCCTCACGAAGGTAATCAGTCTTATTCATTATTACGATTGCTCCATCTTAATCGCCGGTTTGTTTACGATGTCATCTCAGCAAGCCAGGGTTTGGATCGCTTGTTTTTCTTGCCGCTTAGGTTGCGGTAAAACGGAGATTGCTTTTTATACGCTTAGAGTACATCTCGCTGCACAGCTCGGATGTGAATATCGGGACATTTATCTTTTTGGGAAGGAGGAGTGCCGTGCTTAGTGGAAAAAAGACTCTGTGTCAATAGATGAAGGGTGATTATGAAGGTATTCGCGTAAACGCATGCTTTTTTTCGAAATTGTGTAAGCCAGTGATAAGTTAGAGTTCATTGTATCCCTCCCCACACATATATATATAAATATATATATATACATGTATATATATATATTTATATATATATATATATATATATGTATATATATATATATATATATATATATATATATATATATATATATATATATATATATATTAATCAGGGAACGCCCACCGCTGTGGCTAAAAGCTCCACAAATAGTTTTAGTTTAAAAAATTGTGGTGATTTTTCCTGTGACACAGATAACATAAATGGTCTACATGAGTTCTCCATTTGCCACTTGCAGTATATCGGTTGCACTGGAAATGCATGTCGCTACTATTTTAATAATCATGAGGTGTATGTGCACTCAATGCCTTATCTGCCCTATTTCTAGACACGTCGCCACTACCGGTAATACCTTCGAATCAATTAAGGCGACTGTATAGGAGGCGGGATTCACGCCACAATATAAGCGTCAGATACTCGAAGCATTTCCGAAAACTTGGAATGTTCGTAATGGTTTTCGGTGTTTGAACGAAAACGCGGATAAACTGGCTAGCGTACTCGCGTCACATTTAGTGCGGCCTCAGCTTCGTGCGGCGACAAATGTATCTCGTTTCTTTGTGTGTGTGTGTGTGTGTGTGTGTGTGTGTGTGTGTGTGTGTGTGTGTGTGTGTGTGTGCGTGCGTGCGTGCGTGCGTGCGGGCGGGCGTGCGTGCGTGCGTGCGGGTGGGCGTCGGTGTGTGTCTGTATGTGTGTGTGTGTGTTACTCTCTGGTAAAATTGTTTTTTCAGTTATTATTTTGCTTTTCGTAGAGAGTAATCTTGTGTTATGTATGCTTGGCGCAGTGCCAATATTTCTTATATGTGCTATGTCTTTTAGTACCTCACTAGCCAGTCACGTGGTTTCGTGTTTTACGCGATATATTTGTTCGTGTCATTGTAAGTTACAGTGGATCGTTGTGTCCGCCATGGCCCCGCCGCGGTGGTCTAGTGGCTAAGGTACTCGGCTGCTGACCCGCAGGTCGCGGGTTTGATTCCCGGCTGGGGCAGCTGCATTTCCGATGGAGGCGGAAATGTTGTAGGCCCGTGTACTCAGATTTTGGTGCACGTTAAAAAACCCCAGGTGGTCAAAATGCCCGGAGCCCTCCACTACGGCATCTTTCATAATCAAATGGTGGTTTTAGGACGTTAAACCCCACAAAAAATCAATCAATTGTGTCCGCCATGCACCTGTACGTTGTTCTCTTTGCGCATAGCATGTGACTCTGGTGCACTGCGTTTGTGTATACACCCACCTACCTGTATATTGTCACGTAGCCGCGACGATGAAGGAACGTGCACTACAGGATCGGGAGCAAGCCGCAACAATCGTGTATTTCACTGGGCTGACCTGCGCCCGAAAGAAACAAGGGAACCACCGTACAGATGGCGAACTATTACACCGGTGCCCACGGCTGCCCTCGGCTTATTTGCGAGGGGCGTTTTCCAACAAAACGTGGCACGAAGATAAGTTCACGGATCACGCCTTCATGATGGAGTGCAGATACACACTAGCCACGTGCGTCACAAGCAAAGCGATGAGGATGGCAAGTGATTGCGGCATTACTCCCCTTTTAAATAAGCATCGGCCCGATGCTTGAAAGAGAAAACATTGAAAACAGAGAACAGTGTCATAAGAACACACAAGAACAAAAAGGAAGATGGAAATTCGCAGTTGACATTGCAAACTGTAAGGTCTAATACCGCATGTAATAAGGTTTCAGGCGCACGACATGCACAAGTTCTGGGTTAGCACAGCGCCGTTGCGGTGTCGTCGCGCCATCGGGGACAACTTCATAGTCCAGTTCACTAACATGACGTATGACCTTGTAAGGTCCAAAATAACGGCACAACTTTTCGCTGAATCCTCGGCGGCGAATGGGGGTCCAACTTCAAACGCGGTCACCGGGATTGTATTCCGTATGGCAGCGGCGTAAGCTGTAGCGTCGAGCGTTGATGGACTGCTGTTCTTTAATCCGCAGGTGTGCAAGTTGTCGGGCTTGTTCGGCACGTTGAAGGTAGGTGGCGACATTGTGGTTCTCTTCTGTGACATCTGGAAGCATGGCGTCCGACGTTGTAGCTGCCTCTTTGCCGTAGACGAGGCTAAAAGGCGTCATGCGTGTGGTCTCTTGTATTGCTGTGTTATAGGCAAATACGACGAATGGAAGGATGCTGTCCCAGGTTTTGTGTTCTGCATCGACATACATGGCAAGCATGTCAGCGATAGTTTTGTTCAGCCGTTCTACGAGACCGTGTAACTGCAGATGATACGCAGTAGTCTTCCTGTGGCTGGTTTGACTGTGGTGCAGAATAGCTTGCATTAGCTCTGCAGTGAACGCTGTTCCCCTGCCCATGATGAGGACCTCGGGGGCACCGTGTCGCAACATGATGCAGTTGACAAAAAACTGTGCGACCTCCTCTGCTGTTCCGTTCGGCAAGGCTTTTGCTTCAGCATAACGGGTGAGGTAGTCAGTTGCTACAATTATCATGCTATTGCCAGAAGATGATGTCGGAAAGGGACCGAGAACGTCTATTCCAAACAGTTGGAAAGGCTTTGCTGGGGGTGGTATGGGGTGCAGCCCGGCTGGCCTGTCGGTGACCTCTTTTACGTTGGCATTCCCGGCAAGTATTTACGTACCGCGCGACGTCGGTGGGCAGTCGTGGCTAGTAGAATTTCTCTTGGATTCGGCGAAGAGTGCGCGCATATCCAAGGTGTCCAGCAGTCGGTTTGTCGTGGGAAGCCTGTAGAATTTCTTCTCAAAGGTTGCTGGGAGCGACAATAAGATACGTAGTCTTATAGGGCACAAAGTTCTTTTTTACGATAATTCCCTTTTGAAAACAGAAGGATGAGAGTCCGTGCTTGAATGATACTAGGGGTGATGAAGTTTTGCCTTCCAGGTATTCATGGAGACGCTTGAGGTCAGGGTCCGCGCGTTGCTGTTGCGCAAAAGTGCTGCTACTGATAGATCCAAGGAAGCTGTCATCGTCCTCGTCGTTCTTTGGGGCTTCATCGACAGGGGCTCTTGACAAGCAGTCGGCGCCCGAATGCTTCCTCCCAGACTTGTATGTTACGGTGACATCAAATTCCTGGATACGAAGACTCCATCCCCCGAAGGGGCGCCTGCGCAAGTAGGCGTTTGGTGTGTAGCGACACCACGGACCTGAAATAACGGGGGAGTTTATACTCCCTCCCACGCCTAGCCGTGCGTGGCTTTGCCGTGTCCGGGGAAAAGGGGATCCTTGGGGTTGAGCCGACGCTGGGTGATTGGACCTTGAAGGCCCCCCCGGCAGAGGCAACACACCCCTTTGGCCCCGGCTTCACGTAGACGGCACCCCTGGGCTGACCCACCCAGGGGAAATCGGCAGTCGCCTTTTCCTATCTCTCTCTCCCTACATCTTCGTCTTTTGTTCTCACTTTACATCTTTCCTGTCTTCTCCTCACTTCATTTTACTTCCAATTTTTCCTGGCGGCAACGGTTAACCTAGTGTAAATATCCAACCTTGGGTAGATTATTAGGTTATAGCAGCCATGTACGAATGGCACCTGCGCCTCCTTCGCGTCTCGCAGCGTCCCCTTGTTGGGCTTGGTGGTGGGTGGCTGGCATGGCCGCCGAATAAGCTATCAAATTTATGGGAACCCCTAGCCCTCTTACAACTAATCGCCCCTCCAAGAGGTGGCGCATCGATGCAATTTTTGAGTTTGTTCCAAACAAAATTTATAACTTCCCCAAATACCACATAATTCACTGTGAAAGTACAGAAAAGAAAGCTAGAAGTATTTCATCTTTCCTTGTGTTCAAATGTCTCATAGAAACGCTGGGCGCAGGCTACAAGGTCACAAATACTGCCAGTGGTGACCTGTTACTTGAATTAAAAGACAACGCACAGTACCAGAGACTACATAAACTCACAGCATTTGGGGATCGGCCTATCACAATCACACCGCGTCGAACCTTGAACACAGTGAAGGGTGTTGTATCAGATGGAGACCTGATGGACCTCTCTGATGACGAACTTCTAACAGGCTGGAAAGAGGAAAACGTCATTCAGGTGCAGCGTATCAAAATAAGAAGAGAAAATAAGGAAATCCCAACGAAGCACATCATACCAACTTTCGCATCTAGCAACCTCCCCACTGAAATAGCAACAGGATATCTTAAACTGCCAGTTAGACCATACATACCCAACCCGCGGCGCTGCTTTAAGTGTCAGAGGTTCAGGCACGGCTCCCAGAGCTGCCGAGGACAGCTTACTTGCGCGAAATGCGGCACCAAAGGTCATACCGCTGACGATGACTGTCAGCTACAAGTCCACTGTCCAAACTGTGAGGGTGACCATCCTGCATATTCCAGGTCATGCGTGGCCTGGAAAATGGGAAAAGAAATTATTAATACAAAGTTTAAATTGAACATAAGCTTCCGTGAAGCGCGGCAGCGCGTTTCCCCGCATTTTGCTGGGAACACAACGTATGCCGAAGTGGTGCGAGGGGGGTCAGCACCACTTCGGTTTTCGGCAATGCCTTGGACCACGCCCAGCGTGCCGAGGCAAACGCCACAAGCCCCCATGGGGGGAGCAGCCTCGGCTGCCCCCCGAAATTGAGAACGGGAAACGAAGTTCGGTTGTCCTTAACGGTAACCACCGTGTTGGGGAGTGCAACATTGCGTGTCATGGTAACGTCAGAAATCGGGGCAGCAACATAATCACCATCGGGTACTGCAGGATATGGCGAGAGTTGGACTTGGACTGCGGCTTGCGGCGGAAGTCTTAGGAAATCGACAGAGTGTAGACGAGGTGGGCTGGTAGAGACGGTCGCCGAAAAGGATGGTAGTTCGAGACGAAGAAGACCTTTGGAACAGTCAATGAGCGCAGCGTGTGAAGTCACAAAGTCGAGTCCAAGGATGAGGTCATGAGGGCAATTTTCCAGTACAGCGAACAGAACTGAAGTTTGATGCTCAGAAATTGTTAATCGCACAGTGCACATTCCAAGCACAGCAGTACTCCCATCCGCTGTACGAACGGTAGGTGCAATTGCAGGCGTCAGAACGTTTTTGGAGGCGGCGGCGGAGGTCTGAGCTCATCACAGATATTTGTGCACCGGTATCAATAAGAGCAGTTATAGGTAAACCATCAACGAGAATTGTAAGGAGGTTGCACCGCTGGTCGGGAGTAATCAGAGGATTTGCAGTCCGAGTCGTGTATGCAGCGTCACCTCCGGGTGCTGCACCGGCTAGTTTTCCGAGCGACGGTCGTAGGGAGACCGAGAACGGCGGGGTTGGCGCGAGCAGGACTGACGACGCATGGGCGATGGCGAGCGGCTGGTCCGACGTTCTGGATTATGCTCTGCACCTGTCTCAGCACGGTAGGACGGGGCATAAGGTGCACGTTCAGAGCGAGGCCGCCAATCATAGAAGCTCGGTTGAGGTGATGAGGTCCAACGGCTGCGGCAATGGCAAGCGATGTGTCCTATCCGATGGCACGTGAAACATAAGAGCCGATCATCATGAGTGCGCCATTCAGCTGGGTTTCGTCGTGGCACGAATGTGCGGTTCGGAGTGGCAGCCGCAACGACTGGAGCCGAGTGGAAGTAGCAGGGGCATTTTGATGAGGTGGCGAAATGCCCATATTCGCGATCTCTTGGCGAACCACGGCCTGTATCATTGAAACAGCATCGAGGTTGTGTCCTGGCGCGCTGACGCTAGACATAGCGGGAGCCATAGCCTCGAGTTCTCTACGGACTATTCTGGTGACGTTTTCTGGCGCTGGTGGTTGGTGTAGTGTGGGCAAATCTTTGTTTTCAGTTTGGGCATCTTCGTCGAAGTGTGAAAGGATGGGAGGGGACTGTAAACGACGCTGGAGGTCCTTAAAGGTTTTTTCTTGCGGCGCTTCCCATTGAAATGGTACATCAGCCTTTGTTAGCTTCGTCAAAAGTTCAGCTATGCATGAAAAATTCCTCACAAACCTTTTGTAGTAAGCACACAAGCCAAGGAACCTTCGTACGGCTTTCTTGTCTGTCGGCCGCGGAAAATGCTCGATAGCAGACGTCTTCTGGGGGTCGGGTCGTACACCGTCCAGGCTGATGATATGGCCAAGAAATAACAGCTCATTATATGCAAAGCGCCACTTCTCAGGCTTTAGGGTAAGTTCTGAAGACTTGATTGCATTGAGTACGGCCCTCAGTCTTCGCATGTGTTCTTCAAAGGTTGCCGCAAAGACTACGACGTGGTTGAGATACACGAGGCAGGTTTGTCAATTCAGGCCTGCCAACACCGTGTCCATTACTCGTTGAAACGTTGCTGGTGCGGAACAAAGCCCAAATTGCAAGACCTTAAATTCGAATAACCCGTCCGGAGTGATCAAAGCCGTCTTTTCTCTGTCTTTTTCGTCGATTTCAATCTGCCAATATCCGCTTTTGAGGTTCATGGACTAGAAGTACTTAGCATGACAGAGTCGGTCTAGGGTGTCGTGTATCCTTGGGAGCGGGTAGACATCTTTATTTTTTATGTTGTTTAGCCTGCGAATGTCGATGCAGAACCGGAGGCTTCCGTCTTTTTTCTTTGCGAGAACGACTGGTGCTGCCCAAGGGCATTTCGAAGGTTGAATGGCGTTATCGCCAAGCATTTCGTCCACTTGTTTCCGAATTGTGTCACGCTCTCGCGGCGACACATGGTACGGACTTTGGCGGAGAGATCGGGCGTGCTCGCTGGCTATGATCCGATGCTTCGCAATTGGTGCTTTCGGCACCTTGGACGAGGTTGCGAAACAGTGGGCTTAGCTTTCTAGGAGAATGCGGATCTGAATTTGTCTGTCGCTGGGAAGCTCAGGGTTGATGTCGAACACAGGCGGCTGGTTTTGCATTGACGAGTCTTGGTGGGATTGGTCGGAGATGGCGAACGTGCCTGGAATGTCCCCTGCTTCATCTAAGAAGCTAATCGTGCTGCCTTTGTTGAGGTGTCTGTGTTCCCTGCCAAAGTTGGTTACGAGCACGTCAGCTTGTCCATTGTTGAAGTAAGCGACGCCTCTGGCGACGCAAAGCTGTCGGTCTAAGAAGAACTGCCTGTTTCCCTCGATCACGTCTTCAACATCCTCGGTGTTGCCTGTAACCACTGGTATTATGAGGCTTGACCTTGGTGGAATGCTTACTTCTTCATCTAGAACACGCAGGATGGCGTGGTGCCCTAGGGTGGTGTTCGACTGAATGGTTTGGCCAGTGGAAAGTGTGATCTGTCTTGATTGAAGGTCGATGATCACTCGATGTTCGGTCAGAAAATTTATGTCCAAGACGACATCGCGGGAACACTGCTGCAGGACTATGGAGCACGCTGGGTAAGTACGTCCACTGACAGTCACTCGTGCTGTGCATCGTCCCGTTGGCAACACGAGATGGCCTTTGGTTGTGCGGATCACGGAACCATCCCATCTAGTCATTACCTTCTTTAGTTGCTCTGCGAAGGCTCCGCTTATTACAGAAAAGTAGGCTCCTGTGTCGATAAGTGCTGTTACACTACGGCAATTTTTAAGTACGTCTAGGTCAGAGATTCTAGATCTCGAGTTGGACGTCAGTCTTTGTGTCTAATCACGGCTTCTGCGAGTGCTGCAAGTGCAGTTGGGGCGTGCCATCGAGCTTAGTGCGAAGTGTCGTCGTAGCAGCCGTGGTGTCACCGTCGGGGCGCCGTCGTCGTGCGGTATGATCAATGGAGGTTCTTCGTCTATTCACCGGGAAGCAACCTCGCCTCCAAAGGCTGCTTTACTCAGTTTCCCCTATGAGGGCTAGGGGACCTTTCTCGCGCTGGCGCCGCATTGCCACGGCCTGGCGATTTGTAGCGGCTGTATGGCGGTGATGGTAATCGTGATGGACGGGTGGGCGGATATTCGGCACGGCGCAAGTAGTCTTCAACTTCACGTGGTCGCTGTCCGGGTCGCAGTCGTGGTGCGTTGAGGGCAAAACCACGAACTCCTATGCGTTTGTAAGGGCAGTATCTGAGAATATGGCCTGGCTCACCGCAGTGAAAGCATAGTGGGAGTTGTTGGTCGGGGGTTTTCCAGAGGTCTGCTTTTCGTGGCGCTTCCAAAAAAACAGGTGAGTGAACAGGTGACGGCGATCACTGGGGTGGTTCGTAATGCTCACGGCGCATGTTGGCGGTACCCCTTGGGCTGTGTACTGCGGCAGCGTAACTTTTTCCCTGGTTTTCTTGACATGGAGTCGCCGTCCGAGAAACACCCAAAGCAATGTGAACTTCGTCGCGTATGACATCCGTGAGTGACGCTTCTGGAGGCTGCGAGGGTGATGGTATAAGTAGCTGCAGTTCCTCGCGGACAACTTCGCGTATTATTTCACACAAATTGCTGGTACTTGCAAACGTTGCTTGAGGGTCCATGGAAGCTATGTGCGCTGTACGGTTGTACTGGTGGTTTCGGGAATCTATGGTCTTCTCAATGGTGGATGCCTCTTGCGTGAACTCAGCAACGGTTTTCGGCGGGTTGTGAACTAAGCCAGCGAAAAGGGACTCTTTTACTCCTCGCATTAGAAGCCCAACCTGCTTTTCCTCTGCCATGTTCGGATCCACACAGTGGATGAGGAGCTTAATTTCCTCGACGTATATAGGCACAGTTTTGTTAGGCTTTTGAATCCTCGATTGTAGCAAAATTTTAGCCCTTTCCTTGCGCAGCATGTTGGCAAACGTTCTCAAGAAATCAGACTTGAACACCTCCCGCGTAGTCGAAGAGGCCTCGTGGTTTTCAAACCACGTTTTAGTGGGGCCGTCGAGTGCGAAGAAAACGTGACTCACCTTCATCTCGTCATACCATTTGTTTAGTGAAGCCACCCAAGTGAATTGGTCGAGCCAATCTTCTGCATCTTCTGCAGGTGAGCCGTGGAAGGTTGGAGGCACTCGAGGCTCTTGCAAGATGACAGGGGTGGGCGCAGCTGGTAGGCTAATGTTTGACATTGAGTCTTCTTTTTTCTGTCGAGTGTACTCCGGTAGTGTTCGGGGTTCTGGTGGCAACCCATGTAGGCGGTGGCTACTGCGAGTCGCGTCGCTGCTTTTGGGCGCCTCCTCCTTACGTGCAGCTGTCGGCTCAGGGACCTGGTGCATACCCAGCACCTCCACCAGTTGTCACGTAGCCGTGACGATGAAGGAACGTGCACGACAGGATCGGGAGCAAGCCGCAAAAATCTTTTATTTCACTGGGCTGAACTGCGCCCGAAAGAAACAAGTGAACCGCCGTACAGATGGCGAACTACTACATCGGTGCCCATGGCTGCCCTCGGCTTATTCGCGAGGGGCGTTTTTTGATAAAACGCTGCACGAAGATAAGATCACGGATCACGCCTTCATGATGGAGCGCAGATACACACTAGCCACGTGCGTCGCAAGCAAAGCGATAAGGATGGCAAGAGATTGCGGCAATATACTTGCCGGGAGCATACTACAGTCATTGTCCACAGGGGCGCGTGCACAAATAGGTGTTTGGTGTGTAGGGACAACAGGGACCCGAGCTAACGGGGGGGGGGAGGGGGTTTCGACTTTCTCCCACGCCCAGCCGTGCGTGGCTTTGCTGCGTCTGGGAAAAATGGGATCCTGGGGGTTGAGCCGATGCCGGGTGATTGGACCTTTAAGGCCCCCCCCCCCCCGGTAGAGGCAAAAACCGCTTTGGCCCAAGCTTCACGCAAACGGCACCCCTGGGCGTAATCACCCAGGGGAAATCGGCAGTCGCCTTTTCCTATCTCTCTCTCCCTAAATCTTCGTCTTTATCTCACTTTTTATCTGTCCTGTCTTCTACCCTCTTCTGGTTACTTCCAAACTTCTTGGCCGCTAGGGTTGACCCTGTGCAAATAGCCTACCTCGGTCTATGCGCATTGGGTTATAGTAGCGTTGTACGGCAGGCGTCTGCAGGTTTTACCATCCACAAACTTGTAGCGTGGCCTCGATGGGCTCCGTGGTGGGTGGCCGACAACGCTTCTGAAGAAAATTAAACTGGGACGCATAGAGTTTTTTTCCTTATCATGTGATCGTACCACCTTAACGCGCGTACGCACCGAAGGCTTTGGCGTTTTCAACCAATCAAATGAAAACTTCTCCATTTTCTTGTTATACATAGTGAAATATGTGGCAAGCAAGCCAGAACTGTATCCCCCTTTGTAGTACCCAGGTGTTTTACAGAAACTCTTGGGGCCGGATACAAAGTTACCAAAATGGCCAGCGGAGACCTCCTTCTTGAAGTTCAAGAAAAAAACAGTATCAGAAACTACACAATTTTTCAACTTTTGGAGACACTGTAACACCACACATATCAATGAACACTACTCGTGAAGTGGTATCTGATGCCGATTTGCTTGGCCTGAACGAAGCAGAACTTCTGGAGGGATGGAGGAGTGAAAATGTGACCAATGTACAAATAATCATTATCAGGAGAGGACAAAGGAAACACCAACAAAACACCTAATACTCACGTTTTCTTCCAGTAAACGGCCGGAATCTATTCAAACAGGGTACACGAAGACCTCTCTGAGCTCTATATACCAAACCCTCGTCACTGCGTCCAATGCCAGAGGTATGGCCATGGCTTTAAAAGCTGTCGTGGCCGCCAGACGTGTGCACAATGTGGGGACCTAGGCCACGTGTCTGAATACTTGCAAAAAACCGCCCCACTGTGTAAACTGTGAAGGAGACCATGCCGCATATTCAGGCTCCTGCGCATACTGGAAAAAAGAAAAGGAGATAATAACACTGAAGGTAAAAGAAAACATATCTTTTAAGGAAGCAAGAAAAAGGGTCTCGCCATTCTATGGCCCAACATATGCTTATGCTGTGCGTCAGGGGGCACCAGCCCTCGCCACTCTCTCGGCCCGCACACACCGAGCCGGTGGTTTGGGCACCTGCCCCCAAGGCGGCTGTAGTCCAGCCTGCACCGTCTACTCCCGAACAGAGATCCGGGACTCTAGGGTTCTCAGGTCTCTAGGCCTAACCTCACCAGGTGAGCCCCAGAATATGAATTCATCATCATCATCATCAGCCTGACTACGTCCACTGCAGGACAAAGGCCTCTCCCATGTTCCGCCAGTTAACCCAGTCCTGTGCTTGCTGCTGCCAATTTATACCCGCAAACTTCTTAATCTCATCTGCCCACCTAACCTTCTGTCTCCCCCTGACCCGCTTCCCTTCTCTGGGAATCCAGTCAGTTACCCTTAATGACCAGCGGTTATCCTGTCTACGCGCTACATGCCCTGCCCATGTCCATTTCTTCTTCTTGATTTCAGCTATGATATCCTTAACCCCCGTTTGTTCCCTAATCCACTCTGCTCTCTTCTTGTCTCTTAAGGTTACACCTACCATTTTTCTTTCCATTGCTCACTGCGTCGTCCTCAATTTAAGCTGAACCCTCTTTGTAAGTCTCCAGGTTTCTGCTCCGTAGCTAAGTACCGACAAGATACAGCTGTTATATACCTTCCTCTTGAGGGATAGTGGCAATCTACCTGTCATAATTTGAGAGTGCTTGCCGAATGTGCTCCACCCCATTCTTATTCTTCTAGTTATTTCGATCTCGTGGTTCGGCTCTGCGGTTATTACCTGCCCTAAGTAGACATAGTCTTTTACAACTTCAAGTGCACTATTACCTATCTCGAAGCGCTGCTCCTTGCCGAGGTTGTTGTACATTACTTTCGTTTTCTGCAGATTAATTTTAAGACCCACTTTTCTGCTCTCCTTGTCTAACTCCGTAATCATGAGTTGCAATTTGTCCCCCGAGTTACTCAGCAACGCAATGTCATCGGCGAAGCGCAGGTTACTAAGGTATTCTCCATTGACTCTTATCCCTAACTGTTCCCATTCTAGGCTTCTTAAAACCTCCTGTAAGCACGCGGTAAATAGCATTGGGGAAATTGTGTCCCCCTGCCTTACACCCTTCTTGATTGGTATTCTGTTGCTTTCCTTATGAAGCACAATGGTAGCAGTTGATCCCCTGTAGATTTCTTCCAGAATATTTATATATACTTCATCTACGCCCTGATTCCGCAGTGTTCGCATGACGGCTGATATTTCTACTGAATCAAACGCCTTCTCGTAATCTATGAAGGCTATGTATAGTGGTTGGCTATACTTTGAGCATTTCTCTATTACCTGATTGATAGTATGAATGTGGTCAATTGTTGAGTAGCCTGTTCGAAATCCTGCTTGTTCCTTTGGTTGATTGAATTCTAATGTTTTCTTTACTCTGTTAGCAATTACCTTTGTAAATAGCTTGTATACTACAGAGAGCAAGCTGATTGGCCTGTAAGCCTTCAAGTCCTTGTCATCTCCTTTCTTATGTATTAAGATGATGTTAGCGTTCTTCCAAGACACTGGTACTCTTCCCGTCAGGAGACACCTCGTAAACAGGGTGGCTAGTTTTTCTAACACAATCTGGCCTCCATCTTTCAGCAGATCTGATGTTACCTGATCCTCACCAGCCGCTTTGCCCCTTTGCATGCTCTCCATAGCTTTTCTGACTTCTTCTATCATTACTGGTGGGGTTCCTATATAACAGAAACATAGCTGGCAACATAGAGGAATACTATAGCATTAATGAAAGGGTGGTAGGTATCGTAATTAAACTGAATAAAAGATACAAGACGAAGGTAGTACAGGCTTACGCGCCTACATCCAGCCATGATGACGCTTCAGTTGAGAGCTTCTATGAAGACGTGGAATCGGCAATGAGTAAGGTAAAAACACAGTATACTATAGTGATGGGCGACTTTAATGCAAAGGTAGGGAAGAAGCAGGCTGGAGACCAGGCAGTAGGAGATTATGGCATCGGCACTAGAAACGACAGAAGAGAGCTACTAGTAGAATGCGCAGAACGCAATAATTTACGGATTTTGAATACCTTCTACCGAAAACGGGAAAACCGCAAGTGGACATGGAGGAGCCCTAATGGCGAAAATAAGAACGAAATAGACTTTATAATGAGTGCACACCCTGGAATCGTGCAGGATGTGGAAGTGATTGGCAAGGTATGATGCAGTGACCATAGAATAGTATGGTCTTGAATTCGCCTAGACTTGAAGAAGGAACGACAGAAACTGATACGCAAGAAGCCAATCAATCAGCTAGCACTGAGAGGGAAAGTACAGGAATTCAGAGTGTCGCTGCAGAACAGGTGCTCGGCTCTTGGTGAGGAAACCAACCTTAGCGTAGATACAATGAATGATAATCTGACGAGTATCATTACGGAGTGTGCAGTGGAAGTTGGAGGCAGGGTAGTTAGAAAGGACACTGGCAAGCTTTCCCAGGAAACGAAGAACCTAATTAAGAAGCGTCAAATCATGAAAGTGTCAACTACAACAGACAAAATAGAACTGGCAGAGCTTTCGAAGTTGATTAATAGACGTAAGGTATGCGATGTAAGAAGGTATAACATGGAGAGAATCGACCACGCTCTGAAAAACGGAGGAAGTGTCGAAGCATTGAAGAGGAAACTCGGGATAGGCAAAAGTCGGATGTATGCACCAAGGGACAAAGAAGGCAAAATAACTACCAATATGGATAGGATAGTTAAAATAGCGGAGGAGTTTTATAGAGATCTGTACAGTAGCCGAGACAACCACGACCTTAATACTATAAGAATGTGAATTACCAGCTCGCAAACGTAAACATCCAGTGCCTCTGAGGAGGCAATGAATATGTCAGTACCCTTGGTGGTGAAACAGCGGCGTGGCTCCTTGCAGCGCGCCAAGAAAACAAAAAAAAAACAGATAACAGGGCCTGGTGACGGCCCTGTTGCATGAACTCAAACTCCCCGCCTAAACAGCCAATCGCTTTTTGTACACACAACACTACTTTACATTCACTTTGAACACTCAAATCATACAATGGAATGTCAGGGGCCTTCTCAGAAACCTTGACGACATCCAAGAACTTTTACACGAACACTCACCAAAAGTGCTGTGTGTACAAGAAACACACCCTAATTCAAAAAACAACAACTTTCCCCTTAAGTACATTATTTTTCGAAAGGACCGTGATGATGCCATAAAATCATCCGGAGGTGTTGACATTGTAGTGAATTAAGGAATTGCATGCACACACTTACAACTCCAAATATCTCTTGAGACAGTGGCTGTTCGAGTTGTCCTTTTTGATAAACTGATCACAATTTGCACTATTTACATTTCTCTTAACTATAAGCTACAAAAGCATGATTTAAATTCTTTAATTAATGAACTTCCAGAGCCTTATGTCCTCTTTGAAGACTTTAATGCGCATAGCAGGCTATGGGGTGACTCTCGTTGCAACGCACGAGGTCGACTGATTGAACAGTTTCTTCTCTCGTCGAGCACGTGTCTCCTAAATCGAAAAGAACTAACCTGTTATAATCTCGCTAATAATACCTACTCTTCCATAGACCTAAGCATATTATCGCCGTCTCTCATGCCTCTACTCCAGAAGAAAGTCATCAGTAATCTGTACGGAAGTGACCATTATCCCGTTATTTTGAGCACAACTACAGCAACTGAGTGCCCACCTTGTGTTCCCAAACGGCTCGTAAACAGAGCTGACTGGAAACAGTTTTTCACCATCGTTCCTTTAGGTTGAGTGACATATGTACTTTGAGCATTGATGTCGTTGTCAACTACTTCACAGCGTTTTTTATTGATGCTGCATCAAAATGCATCCCACAAACAAATGGACACCCTGGGAAACGGCGTGTGCCATGGTGGAACTCTGAATGCCGAAATGCACGCAAGCAGCAAAAGAAAGCATGGAGGTTGCTTCGGAACTCACCGACAGCCGAAAATCTTCGAATCTTTAACAAAATGAAGTCTCAGGCAAGGCGAACGCGTCGGCAGGCCAGAAGAGAAAGTTGGCAAAAGTTTTTATCAGGGATCAGTTCACATACACAGGAGCCTAAACTTTGGAACATAGTTGATAGGGTAACAGGAAGACAAGTACACACACTTACACTCGTAAACACACAGTGTGACACCTTGGAAGGTCAGGCGAACTTCCTCGGTGCACATGTCGAGCGGATTTCCAGCTCGTCGCACTATACCGACGCTTCACAAAAATACAGAGCAAAGAAACTCAAACACAAATGTACAAGATACAAGGCGTCCAACCAAGCTTTCAGCTTATCTGAGCTCCAAACATCACTGAACTCTTGCAGTGACACTGCTCCAGGTTCTGACCGTGTGGTGTACGAAATGTTAAAAAAACCTACTTATTGCAACACAAAAAACCTTACTTTGCTTGCACAATGCTATCTGGTTCTCTGGTGCTACCCCTACTTCCTGGAAAGAAGCTATTCTTATTCCCATTTTGAAACAGGGCAAGGACCCTTCTTCAGTTTCAAGTTATAGGCCAATTGCGCTTACAAGCTGCCTGTGCACACTTTTGGAAAAAATGAACAACTGCCGACTTGTATATTTCCTAGAAACAAACAATTTACTCGACCCAAATCAGTGCGGGTTTCGAACGGCTAGTTCCACCAACTATTACCTTGTTCGTATAGAGGCAATGATCAGAAACGCTTTCCCTCATAAGCAGTACTTTCTTTCTGTGTTCCTTGATATTGAAAAGGCTTGCGATACAACATGGTGCTTTGGAATAATAAAAGACCTGTCCCATCTTGGCGTGTGCGAAAGAATGTTTAACCTAAACGAAAGTTACTTGTCAAATCAGACATTCCGAATTTGGGTAGACAGCACTCATTCCCAAATATTTGTCCAAGAATCAGGCGTGCCGCAAGGTGGTGTATTTAGTGGCACACTTTTTCTCATCAAAATGAAATCTTTGCGCTTGTCCATTCCTCGCAATATGTTTTATTGTAAATATGTCGATGACGTCCAGCTTGGTTTCAGATCTTGTAATCTGGCCTTGTGTGAGCGCTAGGTTCAGCTTGGTTTGAACGAAGTCTCCAATTAGGCTGAAGAAAACGGGTTCCGGTTGAATGCACAGAAAAGTACGTGTTTCTTGTTTTCCAGGAAAAGAGGCCTTAATTCCGAACCTGATATTGAACTGCATGGGCAACGCCTATCTGTTAACACCGAACACAAATTTTTAGGTCTCATCAGGGACACCAAGCTAACCTTCGTTCCACATATTAAGTATTAGAAAAACAAGTCCAGAAAAGCCATGAACGTTCTGAAAGTGTTGTCATGCACTACGTAGAGAAGCGACAAGAAGTGTTTAATGAATTCGTATAAAAGCATTGTACGTACCCGCCTAGAATATAGAGCAAAATCATACCAGTCTGCGACACCTACTGCTCTTAAAATGCTTGACCCTGTTCATCATCTAGGCATCCGTCTCTCCACGGGTGTTTTTCGCACTATCCCCGTGGACAGCCTCTACGTGGAATGAACGAATGGTCGCTCCACCTAGAGAGATGTTACGTGTCTTTTAAATATTACTTTATTGTAAATGCAGACAAGATTCACCCATCACATTCCACAATTAATGACATGTCAAGCCTTGCTGTGTTTGAAAATTGGCCTTCTATGAGACAGTCCTACACACTCCGTGTGAAGGGCCTGGCGAAGGAAACCGGTGTGGCAGTCGAACACCGTTTCATGGCTACAGCAGTGTACCTGCCACCGTGGCATTGGCACGCAATAGATTGCGACGTGTATTTCTTGGAGGTTACGAAGCATGCACCAATTGCACACATCCAGACATACTTCCTAGAACTAGAACAGAAATACACATGTCCTGAGTTCTTCACGGATACTTACAAATCCGAAACTTGGGGCTCGTACGCAGCCGTCGGCCCATCCTTTTCGGAAGCCGCCGTTTATCACCCTGATTCAAGCATTTTCACCGGGGAAGATTATGCCATTCTCGCGGCCGTCAAGCACATTACACAAATAAAACTACAGAAGGCAATAATCTACACAGATTCTCTAAGCGTAGTAAATGCTCTGAAAACTACTAAAAAGCACAAGAACCCTGTCCTTGTCTCGCTCTATTCGCTCTTGTGCACAGTCTGTTCATCTAAGCAGCATGTAGTATTCTGCTGGTTGCCAGAACAGTGCAATATTCAACGCAACGTTCTGGTAGACTAGCTAGCTGTATACGCCAACAAAACCACTTTCAATACATTGATACCAGTTCCTGCACTCCACTTGAAAGCTTTTTTAAAACGAAAGCTCAGAGGCTATTGGCAGGTCACATGGGACACACAAACAGATAATAAATTGCATGTCATCAAGCCGTGACTTGGTCATTGGTCACCAGTATCAAAATCATGCCACACTTAAGTAATGCTTACAAGGCTAAGAACAGGACATACATACACTACACATTCATTTCTTTTGTTTGGGGGCAATGCACCTTTGTGTGATAGATGTGGAGAAGCACTCACCGTACTTCATGTTGTAGGCCTGTGTACTCAGATTTGGGTGCACGTTAAAGAACCCCAGGTGGTCGAAATTTCCGGAGCCCTCCACTACGGCGTCTCTCATAATCATATGATGGTGTTAGGACGTTAAACCCCACAAATAAATAAATAAATTAATTAATAAATAAATAAATCACCGTACTTTACATTTAACACAGTGCAAAAAATTTGACAAGCTAAGAAGACAACACTTTCGATTACCCTACCGACAACAGATACCACTCCATCCTGCAATGCTCGTCGGTAGGGAACAACTTTTTAGTCATAAATTATTGTTACCCTTTTTAAAAGAAATTCGTACCTTTCATATCACATAGCCGGGTATAACGTAGCACGAGCTTTCCAGAGAGGTCTCTGCTGAGGTGATTGCACTCAATAAAGCACTTGCTTACGGCCCATGGACGCAAGAATGTGAACGTGTGAGGCACTTGTGGAAATGCCATACATATCCACCATCGTTTTTACTACAACTAAGTTTTGACATCCACTAACACCATACACCTTTCACGGCACGGTCATGATTTTATTACTTCTGTGTTTTTACCCGCCTTAGTGCGAGGAATTTTACGGCCCTTATACCACAAAACACATATACCCTACAATTTAGAGATGGGAAACTGTACCTTTGACAGTGGAAGAAAAAGAAGGGTAGCAGTGGCGTTGTGAAATAACTTATCCGACCTAAAGAGGGCGCTGGTAGGCCTATCATCATCATTGCGCTTAAGCAATATGGCGGCATCTTTGGTAGCGGGAGCGGGGGGTCACAGTGCGCGCCCGCAGATTCATGGGCGTTTATTCGCTGCTATTAAGAGACAAGAAGAGAGCAGAATGGATTAGGGAACAAACGGGGGTTAAGGATATCATAGCTGAAATCAAGAAGAAGAAATGGACATGGGCAGGGCATGTAGCGCGTAGACAGGATAACCGCTGGTCATTAAGGGTAACTGACTGGATTCCCAGAGAAGAGAAGCGGGTTAGGGGGAGACAGAAGATTAGGTGGGCAGATGAGATTAAGAAGTTTGCGGGTATAAATTGGCAGCAGCAAGCACAGGACGGGGTTAACTGGCGGAACATGGGAGAGGCCTTTGTCCTGCAGTGGACGTAGTCAGGCTGATGATGATGATGATGATTCGCTGCTATTGCAGGGTGGTATTCGCGCACACGACACCCCAAAGTTTTTATAAATATTTCCGCTATGCCGCCAGGTGACCGAGAGGCCTCAACTGGCAAAAAATACGCCTAGTTAATAAGCCTACATTGTTTATTGACAATCTTGAACCCAGCAGTACACATGTAAACAAGGAACACTGTCTCACAGAGTTGAACGATACATAAAAAACAGCAGTGATAGCCATCTGTTCAATAAAATTACCCGCTGAAATTGTGCAACCTTGTCTCTTGACTTGTTCAGTCAGACAACAATGTTTACACTAGACACCTCTTGCACAGTACTTGGTACTCTGCTGCCCATTGGCTTTCTCACTACACATGCTCTCAAAAAGTGTAGTGTGAGTACAATTAGCCTGAGCCGCAATACATTTGACAACGCATTGGCGTTGTCAAATATGGCTATTGGCTAAAGAATAGCTAAAAAAGCGTTGTCAAATATGGCTATCACAACAGTGATAGCCATATGTTCTATAATATTACCCGGTGAATTTTTGCAACCTTGTCTCTTGACTTGTTCAGTCAGACAACAATATTTACACTGAACACCTCTCGCACAGTACTTGGTAGTCTGCTGCCCATTGGCTTTCTCAGCACACATGCTCTAAAAAAGTGCAGTGTCAGTGTGAGTAGCCTGAGCCGCATTTAGATATTTGACAACGCATTAGCGAGAAGCACATAGCGTTGAATAAAAAGAAAGCAACCCACGCTGTTGTGCCAGGTATTCCTGCATTTTTCTCGTCATAAAATTGTTCTCGATATTCTGTTTAGAGTCTGTTTTTTTAACTGCG
The DNA here is from genome assembly GCF_043290135.1 of Rhipicephalus microplus. Classification (NCBI taxonomy): domain Eukaryota; kingdom Metazoa; phylum Arthropoda; class Arachnida; order Ixodida; family Ixodidae; genus Rhipicephalus; species Rhipicephalus microplus. The sequence continues at coordinate 41,909,878 of NC_134700.1, forward strand.
TGTCCAATCTTTTTAGGACTAACTAAATCAACTTTCAGTGGTGGTAAGCAAGTGCATCCTGGGTAAACATCATTTACAGGATCATTTTGAAAAAGAAACCTGGTTTACGTTTCAAAAAAGGTAAAAAGGATGCAGTGACAGGCACTTTAATTGAGCAACACTTGGCGAATAATGAAAGCCTGAGTCAAACATTCCAGCAAGTCAACATTCTTGCGAAAGTTGTCAACGATGACATGTTAAGAGATTGAGCTACCCTTGATCTTGCTCCCCTACTGTAGATGAGCTCACGAGTGCTTTTGGGAGTACAGGATGCCTCCTGGTACTCCCAAAGCACTCATTCGTAAAAAAAATTAATTTTGCACCAGTGGATAGCACTCGCAATACACAGCACATGACATATACGTTTACAATAGGGACATATGTAACACTAGACAGCTGAGAAGTGCTAGAAGTCGTGGTAGCAATGTTCAAAAATAGGCAGTGAATAGTTATTTCAGTCAAATTTGCGTAATGAAGTTTTCTATGATGTTTATTCAGAAAGTAAGAGCTATTTCCTAATCTTTAATTATTTGCACGTCAGACTGAAAAGTTATGTGCACAGCACAATCTGCTACTTCTCAGCGAAAGTACTAAAGTGATTGTTCTGGCTCGGTAGTGATCTGCTTCACGGGGAATGCAGACACCAATGTTGGCGAATATTGTTGCTCCCACTGTTTGTGGGGTGCACACTATATTTACATTTTTGCATGCAAAATAATCACTAGACTTTCCAATTTACGAGGAGTTGTGCACAGTTCATGAACTAACTGTGAGGAGTGAGAGAAATGTCAGAACACGGTGTTAGGACTTCCGAAATGGCTGCACAAACGCGTACGAAAAAGAGTGGAGCACCATGCCAAGCATCCAGACCAACCAAACTGTTCAAGTTGACAGGATATTGCATTAGATTGAGGAGTAACAGTTACTGGTCTCTAAGGCAAAGTTGCCCTTGTTGGCCTCACTACAATATGCACAAATGTAGCCGAGATGCCCAGATATCACAAAGTTAGGTTCCAAAAATTCTTACCGACAAACTCAAACATTAAAAGACATCAATTAGGCCAGTGTTTTTCGACTTCCACTGATAAAACAGGAATGATTTGTTTGCATACACTGTTGCACAGGCGACCGTGCTCCATTGTGTGCGCAATTTCAGAAACAACACAGTGGTTCCACCACTCGTTTTTACGAAAACAGGAAAAAATTCAAGCAGTTAGCTTACCCAAGTTAGAAAATGGCAGCGACCATTTTTCAAGTCAGAAAGGGAATTTTTATTGTTTAATTTGATAAAATCTGGGCCACACGTACAGCTGACATATACTGTGAAACACTCACCACAGTAATAAGTACAGTAAACATTGATGACGTCAATAATTCTCATCTGGAATCGGCCTCATACATGACAACAAGCATCCTTGCACTCTAATTAGAACCAATGGGAAGATCGAATATTTTGTTAGGGAACACTCATTTCTCGCCCTGCTGTCCTGCGCCAGCACTGTATGATTATTTCCTATTCTTCCACTGGAAACAGTGGCGCGTGGTACGATTTCAAGATGGTGAGAAATTCAAGACAACCATTCACAATAGGTTTATTTACCAAGCGGCGATCTTTCATTCAGATTGAATAAAGAAACTACTGCGCCGGTACGAGAAACACTAAAAAGCAAGCAGTGATTTTGTAGAAAAGTGAAATATGTTTTGGTGAACTAAGCCCACCAATAAAAACTTTTTCTAAAGAATATTTCTTCCTTGAAACTAAATGGCTCTTACTTTTTGAATGATCTTCATATATTGTCATGCTTTCGATCGACAAATGAATGAACAAATTTTTTTGTGCCAATGGTGCATAGTCATCAAAGACACTGCTCAAACGATGAACAATGGCAGAGCTGAATTCACATTTCTATTATTCACTACTTCTTTACTGTGTGCCTCACTCTTAACACAGGTATCATACAAAAGTAATCCTTTCGGCTTCATATTTCACAGCAATATCAAGGAAATAGCTGTTAATAGACGTTCGAATGATCAACATGTACAAACACTGGCCAACTTTATGTACACCTCCTGACTGCACTGTGATTTTTCTGTTAAAAATACCTTTAAAAATGCGTTGTCATGCGTCAGTTATTTTACATAGAACAATTATTATTACAGTAAAAGATTGGTATTTGAAGTTGGTTAAGTAAAAGCGCACAGCCCTGTGTATTTCTAATGGGGGAAAGCTCTTCACAGTGTGATCATATTGGTATCCACAACAGCGAATTCAAACTGTGAGCCCCTTGTTTTCATTGCTGCTTGCACAAGTCTGTCCAAAGTGATCACAACAGTTTCCAAAAAACAAACCAAACTAAATTAATAGAGGAGAAAAACAGCTGAACACCAGCATTTCTCAGCAGAAGAGATTTAGGAGGCTGAAATGGAGCCTTTGGACAAGCTAGGAATGATGGTCATGGGGTCACAGTGGAATAAATGCACGCGAATGCAAATTACTGATTACTTCTAATTTTGATTGCGTTAACTCTGTCTTGTAAACAAACACGTTTCAAAGCACACATATTGACATACGTTTAAACACTAAGGCTCACTGCATGCGTGCAAGTCGTTGCTTGTTTTTGGCGTATCATCAGCCTTATTACACCCACTGCAGGACAAAGGCCTCTCCCATGATCTGCAAATGAACTTGGTCCTATGCTTTCTGTGCCACGTTATACGTACAAACTTTTTAATATCATTGGCCCACCTAACCTTTTGTATTCACTTCATGCGTTTTCCTTCATTGAGAATCTAGTCAGTTACCCTCAATGACCAGCGGTTATTCTGCCTGCCTATTACCTGCCCAGCCGATGTCCATTTCTTCTTCTTGATTTAGACTACAACATTCTTAACACCAATTTGTTCCGTGACCCACTATGCTCTCCTCTTGTATCTTAAGGTTACACCTATTATTTTTTTTCTCTGTTGCTCTCTGCATCGTCCTCAGTTTGAGCTGCACCCTCTTCGTAAGCCTCCACGTTTCTGCTCCGTACGTAAGTCCGGGCAAGACGCAGCTGTTATACACCTTCTTCTTGAGGGTTAGTGACAGATTAGCGTTCATGATTTGAGAATGTTTGCCGAATGTAATCCACCTATTCTTATTCTTCCTTATTTTTTAGATATTTTACTGACATGGGTCTGCTCTGCGATTGCTACCTCTGAAGGACATGTCTTGCCTAATGAAGGCACGAGTTCTTGCACAGTTGTTTTGTAATTTAATAGTGTCACTCCCGACGTGCACGCGGTATCAGTAACTGTTTCAACACTACTATAGCTGTACCTACCACTGTCTTGCATCAGTCTTTACATTCACAGCGATCTTTACAAAATGTAAAAAAGAAGTGCTGCTAAATATGCAGTACTACTACCCCATTTGTTACGTAGTTATAAGTGATACTCTATGCAAAGTCTGACACGTAGAATGAAGTACAATATGTGCACTGCATGGCATGCACTGTTCAAGAATTTTAAAGCCGGCGCAATTCCTGTAAACTGAGTAATTCATAAATAAGAAACAACAATCTCTGCATCCGATTTCATACAGCTTGAAAATACCATACGCTACCACTACTTTTCAATATGAGGCTTTGATTTGTCCGCCTGGCATGTTGGTGGCGCATGGTGTTGTCATTATGGCACCTGTAGAGCTTCTTACGACTGGATGTGGGTAGCTTGGAAATTAATGGTCTCTCTTTAGTCCATTTTTCTAAGAAAAAAAAAACAGACTCAAGAGCAGGGTAAGACATGATTGGTTGAACAAATTAGGTTCAACCAATAAAGTGTGTTCCACAATACCTTGCGAGGATTTTGGCCCGCGAGCTTGCTTTCAGTGATGATACATTCTGCGCTGACTTGAGGTATGTTGAGTGTGATGAGGCACCCAAGCGTACACTGATATGAGCAGTTCCCTGGAGGTTGCGGTAGAGTTGTAAAAAAAACAGCCCTGGTTACTGTGTTAGAAGCATGAACGAATTTGTTATACATGACTAAGAAGAATGCATATGGGAACACTGCATATAAGAAAGGTAGTGGGGACGTTACATTGCTGTTTTTGTGAATTTTTTTTGTGGATGGCATTTTAATGAATTTGTTGTAGTTACGTTTTTCACAGGACAAATCTAGGTATTTCCCCAACTGGATTGACTGTATGGCTCATGCATATGTAATATGCTTCATTGCAAACTTAAGAAAAATGTACAAGTGCGTATAAGTTCTAAAGATTCACTTGGCTCTACTATGCATTTAATTCATCAGGATATATATATTGCAGCAGACTCATCTTTAGCAGAAACAGGTAGAACTTATGCTGTGATCTATGCAACAAATTTTCGCAGTAAAGATATTTTCAGTGAATGTGACGACGAAGTAAACAATCACAAACATTAACAAGGTGTGCTTCTAACTAGCTGTACAAGTCGAAAAGCTTTATGAAAAGACAAAACCTGTTGCACATGCACAACAAAAGGGCCATGTTCAGCTGCAAAGCAGCGCATTTTCACTCCATGGCGAACACGCCCACGTTGTGCAAGATTATTCCGTTTTCGTAGGCAGTCTCCGAGCGATTTGCCGGCGTTGAATGTTCACGCTGGAGACTGCGCAGTCGGTCGTCGGAAAAGCACAGAAGCTGACATGGTTCAGAGCCTCTAGACACGTTCGCTTCGTCATTGCGGCCCGTAAAGTCCGACACACAAGCTCGCATTGAAATATCAAGGCTGAAAACAAAACGGAGCTTCGCGATGTCAATCGACAAAAAGTACCGCGGCTAACCGCGGACAATTTGAAAATTCGACAGAAATGCAATCGGTGCTAATGGGCTGCTACTTTCCGAGCGTCAGGATAATCTGAATACTTGAAGTAAAACAATCACCGTGCTTGTTATATTAATAAAAGTAAAACAAAATTATGATATTTAATTTTTTACAAAAAAAACGACGTAGTAAATACTCTTTTAACGGTGTTTTGATATACTGTACAATACAAATTTTAGCCGCGTTTAGCGCCCCTATCAGGAAAAATTCATACGAACTTATCCAACAGCTAAGATAGGTGTTAGTATTTCCACTAAACGCGCAAATGACGAAGCTTGCTGCGGTCGATCTTTTCGCCCTGTACGGCCATCGCCGGAACTTGAGAGTTTCCGGGGCCTGCTTATACAGCCGCTTATCACAATCATTGTCCATATCTCTAGTAATATGAACTGGCGCTCTTTGGCCATGAAGTGGCCCTTGCGCCACAAAACATCAAACATCATCATCATCATCATCATCATCATAATGCAGTCATTAATAAATCCACACACTGTATGTGCGTCTTTTCAATCATCTTTCGTACCGGGCCCATTGATCTTCACTCCGAAAGTGTTATATATATTGTGATGTACTAGAAAGAGAACAAGAGACAACACCTGTTCCTGGGCCAGCTGTTCTTATTCTGACTTCGTTCTTCTCTTCCTCACCTAGCATGCGTGTCTGTGCTAGAGTACCAGTTTCGGTCTTTGTCTTCACACTCGGCCATGACTGCAAGCATTGTCGATGGGCCACACGACAATGTTCATGTGGGTGGGGCTAGCTGCAGCAGTTGACATTGCTTCAGGTGGGCAGGGTGGCTGCATCATCGTGGTCGGCCCCGACCACGCTGGAAGTTTGTCGTAATTGGCTCCGGTAGCTGACACTGGCTATGTCACCCGGGTCATTCGCCATGTCTTGGTGGGGACTGGGACTTGGTTGGTCCTTTTGTTGATTACTCCGTGGGACGACACTGACTGTCACGTGGCAGTCTACAGCCTCGTCCACGCTACGACTTTTCAGAGAAAGTAGTTCGACTCCGGATTTCTTTTGGTGGACCGAGCAGGCAATCTCGTGGTAGAAGTTTCCTGCGGTGGTGTGGTTTTCTTGGAGATGGTTCTGGCGGGCGGCGCCGACTGGATCGACATGGTCGCAGGTTGATCACAAAATGCTTTCCTTTGTCCCACCACTATTTAGAAAACGGGGCAGGAAATGGTGGATCCGGCAACAAAACGAGTAGCATCTTATGCAGCCGTCTGCGCAATTTTCTGTGGCCTGGCTCCTGCGCCGTGACTTGCGTAGTACGTGACTTGCGCAGCGTTGTCTCTAGGGGCTCCCGGATGCTGTAAAGTTAGCAATTCTTGAAGCCACGCTGCGTACTGGCGGGAGATCCTCGATGGAAGCCGTTTCGAAAATCAGAGACTCTATTGATTCAGGCAGTGCATGCGTCGCACGCATATCATCTTTCGTCTGGTCAGATGGGATATTATTAGACTCAGCGGAAAGACCTGTCTCATTAGGTGGTAGAATGTCCAGTAGAATGGGGGCCGGTGCTTCTAAGTCGACCGAACGACCTGCGTTGGGGCCTCTTGCGGAGCGTTGCACAAAGCTTGCCATCAGGGACTCGCCGGACACAGCTGCACCATCGGGCTGGTGCTCCTGAGGAGCTCTAAATACGACAGCAGAAATGCCTGTGCAAGGCAGAGTTACACGATCGTGATTGTTCCCTACATCTTGGTCACCGAGAGATTACAGGATGGTAGGGGTTCGAATCGCATTCTCTAGGTCGGACTTTTCCCGAGTTCCATCCTGAGAGAAGGTCGAGTTACATGGGCAGGTGGCACAGGGAATCGGACCGAAAGCAGCTATGAGCTTGACGCTCCACTCCGCCCATGACTGCTGCTTCCAACCGTCATACTGGTGCCACGCCACTGCACCTTCCCGAAGATGGTCTATGGCCACATACCATTTCTGATTCTCTGGCCAGGCCGTGCGCATTGCTACCGCGTTGGCTGTTGCCACCGAGCTGTCGGCGTCGTTACGGACCCCGTCGAATTCCGGCAGTTCGTAGGTCGACGGCGATGGTGGAGCAGCACGTGAGAATGCGGATATCACTGAGGCAACGCCGTCGAGCTGGTCTGAGAGCTACAGGAGGGTGCCCCAAAGCTGCCTGCGTCGCCCCAATGGTCTTGCCTCAAGGTCATGCGAGGCAGCTACAACCAACGCGGCGTTATGGGCACGCAATTCTGGCAACATTGTAGGAGCTCAATTGGAGATTGACGCTGTCAGTTTATTAGTCTTGACGCGGAGTAGCGCGATGGTACGCCGCAGGTTCGCGGCGCTGTCACGTGTGAAGTCCGTAGCGTTGGTGATCGCGGTCTTCGAATGAGTTGCGGTTGCAGCACTCACGCCGGTTAGGTTGGCGAGCAGAGAAGCCTGGACGGCGGTCCCTGGCAGCTTGTATGTTGAAAGAGTGCGGCAACGGGAATGTAGGCCATGGGAAGCGTGAGCGGCATTCCCAAAGGAGAGGAGCCGGTGCGGATCCCTGCCGCGGAACGGTGGCAGGGTTTCAATAAGGTCATGCCCTACAACCCCAGGGGAGGCCTGGACGCCGTCCACTTGTGGTTTGTCCACAAGTGGTTTGTCCACTTGCCCACAAGTGTGCACCGTCCACTTGTGGACATTGCACACTTGTGCAATGTCCACAAGTGGACGGTGCACGTCCCCTGAGTAACTCAGGGGACGAATTGCAACTCATGATTACGGAGTTGAACAAGGAGAGCAGAAAGGTGGGTCTTAAAATTAATCTGCAGAAAACGAAAGTAGAGTACAACAACCCCGGCAAAGAGAGGCGCTTCGAGATAGGTAGTAGTGCACTTGAAGTTGTAAAAGACTATGTCTACTTAGGGCAGGTAATAACCGCAGAGCCGAACCACGAGATTGAAGTTACTGGAAGAATAAGAATGGGGTGGAGCACATTCGGCAAGCACTCTCAAATTATGACAGGTAGATTGCCACTATCCCTCAAGAGGAAGGTATATAACAGCTGTATCTTGCCGGTACTTAGCTACGGAGCAGAAACCTGGAGACTTACAAAGAGGGTTCAGCTTAAATTGAGGACGACGCAGCGAGCAATGGAAAGAAAAATGATAGGTGTAACCTTAAGAGACAAGAAGAGAGCAGAGTGGATTAGGGAACAAACGGAGATTAAGGATATCATAGCTGAAAACAAGAAGAAGAAATGGACATGGGCAGGGCATGTAGCGCGTAGTCAGGATAACCACTGGTCATCAAGGGTAACTGACTGGATTCCCAGAGAAGGGAAGCGGGTTAGGAGGAGACAGAAGATGAGGTGGGCAGATGAGATTAAGAAGTTTGCGGGTATAAATTGGCAGCAGCAAGCACAGTACCGGGTTAACTGGCGGAACATGGGAGAGGCCTTTGTCCTGCAGTGGACGTAGTCAGGCTGATGATGATGATGTTGATGATGATGAAGCGGCGGGTGGGACCCCATTGCAAAGGAAGCGTGAACGGCGTTCCTCGATTGAGAATCCCGCACTTCCGACGAACCCCGAAGACACGTACCGGTGGCTTCCCGAAGAGGGTTCACTTGCCGGCTTGCGCTAACGGCAGAACCATCGCCAAGGACGCGTGGATGGCGTCCTTGTGAAATGGTACCGGTAACGTGTACTGCAGCCGCCGAGGAGGCCTTAACGCCGTCCCCGAACGGTGGTGGCAGTGGCGGCAGGTGAACAGCTGCCGAGGAGGCCTTGACGCCGTCCTCAAGCGGCGCGCATTGCGGCTGTCCTGTATGACGAAGCCGGGATGTGAGACTTCTTCTTCGTCGGCTGCGCCATTGTGATGTACTAAGAAAGGAAACAAGAGACAACACCCGATCCTGGGCCAGCTGTTCTTATTCTGACTTCGTTCTTCTCTTCCTCGCCTAGCATGAGCGTCTGTGCCAGAGTGCCAGTTTTAGTCTTCGTCTTCACAATATGTATATATATATATATATACGTTATTGAGATTTAACAGACAGTAATGCCAAGGAATGTATAGGGAAGTTATTAGAACCAATGGAATGTAAATAAGAAGAAAGAAAGGAGGGTGAAAAAATAACCAGCCGTGAGCAGGAATCGAACCTACGACCTTCGAATAACGCGTTCGATGCTCTAACCACTGAGCTATCACAGCGGCCTTCCCTCCATCCACTTTTTTGGGTTTATATGTGAATTTAGCAGCAGGAGTGTCAGTCAGCGCCATCTATAAGCCAAGCGACGAGTGTGAAACACTCTTTTATGCACATGTTTGGCATCACGTAGCACGTGAACTTATTACGAGCGGGCAGTTGATCAATAGTGCCTTGTGTACAACCTAATGACACCAAGTCTGCCAGTACGAGACCGTCGTTAATCAATAATGAACGCGTGATTCGAAGGTCGTAGGTTCGATTCCTGCACACGGCTGCCTATTTTGTCACCCACTTTTATTTTTTCTTATTTCAATTCAATTGGTTCTAATAACTTCCCCTATACAATGCTTAGCATTACTGTCTGTTAAATCTCATTTATATTGTGTCAAAACACGGAAAGACGAGCCCTTAGGTATACACTTCTTTCTCATATATATATATATATATATATATATATATATATATATATTGTAGTGGAGCATACGCACCAACGCGTATGCGCCTTCGGAAGACAACGAAAAGCCCGTGCTCTGATTGCGCGAAAACCTGTGCCGCCTTTGCCAGACTTGCTGTTCGCCCATTTTCCGTCGCGACCTCGTTGCGACTCCTCTGTTCTAATAAACATCATCGCATTTGGTGGAGGCTGCTGAGATCCCTAAGCAGACCTGGAGCTCCGCTCTCGCAAGTTGGCCGAAAGACTACCGTACAACATGACTGACGCAGTCGCCAACCAGCCCATCCCAGCACAGCCAGCACCATCGGCTGCCCCGTCAACCTGCCCCGGTGCTACCCGTCAGCGGGACCCACCAATCTTCAGCGGCAGTGGTGAGCAAGACGTCGAAAACTGGCTCTTCTTGTACGAACGCGTGAGTGCCAGCAACAAATGGGACAACGACTCTAAGCTTGCCTATGTCATCTTTTACTTGGCTGACGTCGCCAAGCTATGGTTCACCAACCGCGAAACCGCCATCGCCAGCTGGTCCACCTTCAAGACCCTCGTGACCGAAGCGTTCGGCCGACCAGAGGTCCGCAAGCTCCGCGCTGACCAGCGTCTGCGCCACCGAGCCCAGCAACCGGGTGAGTCCTTTACTAGCTATATTGAGGATGTGCTCGACCTCTGCAGGCGTGTTAACTCATCCATGCCTGAAGAAGAGAAAATTCGACATATTCTCAAAGGCATCGAGGATGGCGCATTCCAGATGTTGCTGGCGAAGAGCCCGACCACGGTGGCAGTTCTCGTAAGCCTGTGCCAGAGCTTCGATGAATTTCGTCGTCAGCGTTCCATCGCCCGACAGAGTGTCCCATCACCAGATTCGATCTCGGCCGTCGCACTCGCAAATGGCAACGTTCGCCAAGGAACTCTGTCGAACCAGATTAAAGACTTCATCAGGGAGGAAGTCGCCCGACAGCTTTCCCTGCTGCCGCATAGTGACGCGCCCACGACAAGCCTCCCTTCAAATATGCAGCAGGCCATACGCACTGAAATTTGCAATGCACTCCCTACAGTTCCGGCCTCTTACCCGTGCACTTCGGTGCCATCTGATCTCTCAACTGCTGGCTACGCACCAACTGCGCTGCCTTCACCTCTCAGCTACGCAGCTGTGGTCGCGCGGCCCCCACCGCATCCAGTCGCCTTATCGGCTCCACCTCCTCCGTCCTCGCCTCCAGTCTACAGGCCCCCACCTCGCTTTTTCTGTCCACCTAATGAGTGGCGCACCCGAGACAATCGTCCCATCTGCTTCGCGTGTGGCATCGGTGGCCACATTGCACGCTTCTGCCACCGCCGTCCCACGCCTGCGCACGCATACTTCGGAGCTCCTACCTACGCACCGCAGCAGACCGCCACGTCTGCATGTGAACAGAGGCACTCCGACTCGGATCGCCACCCATCAACTGCTCGTTTCCCATCACCTCGTCGCCGATCGCCATCGCCTATGCGTCGTCGACCACCTCTTGAGGAGGGAAACTAATCAGTGCAGTTCCGGAGGCAAGAACTGCAACTTGTGCGCAGTTCCCAAGGCCTCCATTTTCGCTGCAAAATGTTGTTGATGTCGATGTTGAGGGAGTCGCCACATTAGCGTTAATTGATACCGGGGCCGCCGTTTCTGTGATGAACGCAAACTTTTGTAGGAAACTGAAGAAAGTCCAAGTTGTTTACCCAAGTTGTCCCCAGACACCTTGGGTAAACCCACACTTAGCACTGTATTGAATTTTATGGCGGCTGATGATGTGTCTATTTTGGACTATCTTGAAAGGTCCTTTGATGAATTTCAGGTCCTTTACAACACTGACTGCAGCACTGATAGGCTACGGCATTTCTTTTCAATTGCTGTAGGGAAGTGCATAGACAGCTATGTACCTAAGATTAGAAAACGCATTTGTAAAACCAATCCCTGGATTACCAGAGAAATCATTCACACAAAAAGAAAACTAAAACGGAAACGGAAATCTTGTGCAAAAAATTGTACCCCTGAAGGAACAGCTTGCATTTCTTCAATGAGACAAGAACTGAAACGTCTGATCAAGCAGTCCAAGGATCGGTTTTTCAATGTGACATTGACGAAATACTTGAAGGAAGCCCCCTCAAGGTTTTGGCGCTTTGTAACTTCCCCAGCAAGCTCTCCGAGGCCACCTGAAATTACTCAACAACGTGTTGATGATTTCAATTCTTTTTTTGCTTCTGTGTTTACTCATGATAATGGCATTTTGCCCGAGTTTTCTACGTCACCATTGCAGCGGCCGATCGATGATGTGGTAATTAGCGAAGAGGGTGTCCTAAATCTTTTACTTAATATAAATATAAGAAAAACCCCCGGCCCTGATGGTATACCAAACGAATTTCTGTACAGATACGCTGAATGGGCGGCTCGCTTCCTTACAAAAATATTTCAGTCGTCCCTGCGCAGTGGCTCTTTCCCACTAGCGTGGAAGCAGGCTAAAATTACCCCTGTTCACAAAAGTGGCTCCTCTCGGGACGAGCGCAACTACCGTCCTATTTCGCTTATCAGTACATGTTCAAAGATACTCGAGCACATTATTAACAAACACTTGATGTCCTATCTTGATACGCACAATCTATTATCTTCGAAGCAGCATGGCTTCCGCCGAGGCTTATCTACAACAACTCAGTTAATCGAATTTGTTCATGATCTTTCAAAAACAATCAATTTGCGTGGTCAAACTGATGTGGTATATTTGGATTTCGCAAAGGCATTTGATAAAGTATCGCATTCAAAGCTACTGTTTAAAATTGACAAAACGTTTCAAAATAATCACTTGACAAAATGGTTTTCATCCTATCTCAGCTGCCGTCAGCAGTTTGTTCAAATAAAAAATAAACAGTCTAGAGCAGTTGCAGTGAATTATGGAGTTCCCCAGGGGAGCGTGCTGGGTCCCCTTTTATTTTTGTTATATATAAATGACCTACCAAACCGCGTTAGGGTCCCGATAAGGTTGTTTGCCGATGACTGTGTTGTTTATAGCAGAATCAAGACTGAACATGACCAAGTTAATCTAAACAACAATCTTCAAAGAATAAAGGATTGGTGCGAAGAATGGCAAATGAGTTTGAACACAGAAAAAACAGTCTTTATGACTATAACTAGAAAGAAAGCACCTCTAGATTACAACTACCAGATTGGCAATGCTTTCCTCAAGCGTGTACAAAACTATAAATATCTTGGGTTATGGTTCACGCCCGACCTCCAGTGGAACACTCATATTGATAATGTATGCTCCAGGGCTACCAAGGCATTGTATAGCCTTAGACGTAACCTTTATACCGCCCCATCTGATATAAAGTGTCTTGCTTACAAAACTCTTGTCAGACCTATTATCGAGTATTCTAAAATTGTCTGGGACCCTTACACAAAGACAAACTGCAATAAAATAACAAAAATACAGCGACTTGGTGCGAGATTTATTTTTAATAAATATCGCCGACATCATTTTCCTACTGAACTCTGTAAAAAAGCTGGACCGGATAGTCCTGAACTTAGGACGAGGATTGAGCGTCTGAAATTCCTCTTCCAGTTAATTCATAGTCATTTTAAACTAAACTATTCAGATTACTTCCAGGTCAACACACAAGAACACTCCAGACATCGCCATAATATGTATATACCACCCCTAGTCCCACGTAACGATTGCTTTAAGTTCAGTTACTTTCCACGTGCTATTGAAGATTGGAATATGCTGCCAGAGTCTATAATTGGTTGTTCCTCGCTTACATCATTTGAACAGAATCTAAAACGTTTATTTTCCGAATAACAGTGACATATGTTTTTTTTTTGGCGTGTGTGTGTACTTTTTGTTGGTTGCATGATTCTGCAGTAGTTGTCTTTCATATCTTCAGCGTGGTGCAAAAGTGCCGCCTCAAATGCGTCATGTGCTGTTCTGCGCGTATGTATTGCATCGCATGTGTGTTCCATTTATGTATGTTATGTATAACTTCGAGTTGCTGGTCACAATAATACCGAGTAATTATCTCGAGACCTGTACGGTACTACTTTTTTGCAAATAATTGTTTGTACTTCCACCCTGTAACGGCCCACTTCTGGGCTAACAGTATAAATAAATGAAATGAATGAAATGAAATGAAAGTGACCACATCTCTCAGTGGCTTGGTGCTGTCCACGGCTAGCGCGCAACGCATTCATCCCTCGGCTGTGTGTACGGCGCGCGTCGTCATCCGAGACGTTTTGTACGTCGTACAGTTTTTTGTTCTACCATCTTGCTCTCATGACCTTATCCTGGGTTGGGATTTCTTATCATGTCATGAAGCTATCATCGATTGTTCCCGTGCCGAAGTGTCCCTTGTGCCAACATGTGAATTTCCACCACCCGACTGCTCTCCTCTGCTCTGCAAGGTCATCGCTGATGACGACATCACCTTGCCTCCAGAAGCTTCGGTCCCTATTAGCCTTTCATGTGTGGCGCAACCTGACGGCACGGTGGTGTTTACGCCATCTCCGGTTTTTACTGAACGCAAGGGCATCGTTCTCCCATTTGCTGTTCTTACAATTGCGTCTGGTTTAACCATAATGCTGCTCACCAACCACTGCAACTACCCCATTGGCTTACTTCGTGGTGAAACGTTAGGATATGTGCAACCTGTCGACCATATCGATGATATTATTCTTCCCGACGAAACGCCATGTCACATTGCTGCAATCACTCATGCGTCTGAGCCATCAAGTTCGTCAGCCTTCGACAATGCTATTGACGCAGACCTTCCCCTCTCACATCGCCGCCAACTTGTTGCTCTCCTTAACAAGTTTCGTTCTTTTTTCGACTTTCAAAAACCTGCTTTGGGCCGCACCACCACTATCGCTCATACTATTGACACCGGCTCACAATCGCCTCTGCGACAGCGTCCTTACCACGTTTCCGCCGAAGAGCGCCGCGTCATTACGGAGCAAGTAGATGACATGCCTAAACGTGGAGTCATACAGCCTTCTCAAAGCGCTTGGTCATCACCTGTGGTTCTGGTCAAGAAAAAAGATGGCACCGTACGATTTTGCGTGAACTATCGCCGCTTAAACAATATTACGAAAAAAGATGTCTACCCGCTACCACGAATAGACGATGCTCTTGACTGTTTACAAGGCGCCGAGTACTTTACATCTTTGGATCTGCGTTGTGGGTATTGGCAGGTGCAAATGGCTGAATGTGATCGCCCTAAAACAGCCTTTGTAACGCCGGATGGCCTATTTGAGTTCAAAGTCATGCCATTTGGGCTCTGCAACGCGCCTGCCACATTTGAGCGCATGATAGACACCATCTTGCGTGCCCACAAGTGGAAAACCTGCTTATGTTACCTGGACGACACCGTAGTCTTTTCATCTGATTTCCCGACACATCTTGCTCGCCTCCACGAGATTCTGACGTGTCTAACTTCTGCAGGCCTACAACTTAACTCCAAGAAGTGCCACTTCGCAGCAAGAAAACTAACCATCTTGGGACATGTCATCACCAGAGACGGTGTTCTTCCGGATCCCGATAAGCTTCGAGCTGTCACTGACTTTCCGTTTCCCACATCACTGAAAGCCCTAAGAAGTTTCGTCGGTCTCTGCTCCTACTTTTGTCGCTTCGTGCGCAACTTCGCGTCCATCATCGCACCCCTCACGAGTCTGCTTTCCAACAGCAAAGGCATATCTGCATGGTCACCTGCATGTGACGACGCATTTCGCCAGCTGCGCCGCCTGCTGACCTCACCACCTATTCTTCGTCAGTTCGACCCTGCTGCGGCCACAGAAATTCACACCGATGCAAGTGGCATCGGTCTTGGTGCAGTTTTGGCACCACGGAAAGGCAACCAAGCTGAGTACGTAGTCGCCTATGCAAGTCGCGCTCTCAAGAAGGCTGAATTGAATTACTCCGTGACAGAGAAGAAGAGTTTGGCCATAATCTGGGCGTTAACGAAGTTTCGCCCGTACCTTTACGGCCGTTCTTTCGACGTGGTCACAGACCACCACGCTCTATGTTGGCTGTCCACCTTGAAAGACCCGTCCGGACGCCTGGGGCGTTGGGCTCTTCGATTGCAAGAATACGACATCCGTGTCGAATATCGTTCCGGTCGCAAGCATGCGGATGCCGATGCACTTTCGCGATCGCCATTAACACCAGATGTGGCTTCTCTGTCTCCCCCTTTTACCACCTTGTCACCACTCGACACGACTGACATGCTTTCGGAGCAGCGTAAAGACCCACACCTTGCCTTGTTAGTCGACTACCTTACCGATCCGTCTGCTGTCCCTTCCACGACAGCGCTACGCCGGCAAGCAGCCCACTTTTCCTTACGAGACAACATTCTGTACCGCCGTAACTACATGCCTGGTGGTCGGAAGTGGCTCCTTGCTTTCCCAACTCATATGCGCTCTGACATCTGCATGAATTTCCATGCAGATCCCCAAAGTGCTCACGCAGGTGTCCTGAAAACCTACGAAAGGCTGTGCCAACGCTATTACTGGCGAGGAATGTATCGCTTTGTGCAGAAATACGTTCAGTCTTGCACCACTTGCCAACAGAACAAGACACCTCCGCGGCACCTTACTGGCATGTTACAGCCGTTCCCGTGCCCGGCTCGCCCATTCGACCGCGTGGGTATAGACCTCTATGGCCCCCTCCCATATAATATCTCTGGAAACCGGTGGATTATTGTCGGAGTCGATCATCTGACACGCTACGCTGAGACTGCAGCTCTACCGGCAGCGACGCCCACGAAGTTGCACTCTTCGTTCTCCGCAGCTTCATTCTACGCCATGGTGCTCCGCGGGAATTACTCAGTGATAGGGGTCGAGTGTTCCTGTCGGGGTTCATCCAAGCTATCCTCGCTGAATGCAACAATATCCACCGGAAATCTACCGCATACCATCCACAAACAAATGGTCGTACTGAGCGGTTCAACCGCACACTTGGCGACATGCTGAGGATGTATACCTCCTCCGACCACACTAACTGGGACGCTGTATTGCCCTTTGTTACCTTCGCTTATAACACCGCGACGCAAGCGACTACCGGTTTTTCCCCGTTCCGTCTATTGTACGGCCGCGAACCTTCCCACCCACTCGACACTATACTACCGTATCGCCCTGATGCATCTGAGTGTTCTCTGCTTTCGGAAGTCGCCAGATACGCTGAAGACTGCCGTCAGTTGGCTCGGTCTCTGACAAGTGAGGCTCAAGGCCTACAAAAGACTCGACACGACGACGCTCACCACATAGCTCCTACATTTCGTGCTGGCTCCCTTGTGTGGCTTTGGGTGCCCCCGCACGTTCCTGGCCTGTCTTCTAAACTTCTGGCCCGGTACCATGGTCCCTACCGTGTCATTGACGCGACCTCCCCGGTGAATTACGTCATTGAGCCATTAACACAATCACCAGATTTGCGCCGTCGAGGACGCGAGACCGTACACGTCGACCGTCTCAAGCCCTACTACGACCCCCTCACTGTGCCTACTCCCTGAGTCGCCAGGATGGCTACCCTTCACCCCGGGGGTATTGTAGTGGAGCATACGCACCAACGCGTATGCGCCTTCGGAAGACAACGAAAAGCCCGTGCTCTGATTGCGCGAAAACCTGTGCCGCCTTTGCCAGACTTGCTGTTCGCCCATTTTCCATCGCGACCTCGTTGCGACTCCTTTGTTCTAATAAACATCATCGCAATATATATATATATATATATATATATATATATATATATATATATATATATATATATATATATATATATATATATATATATATATTGTAGTGAAGAGGAATGCCCACTACTGCAGCCACATCGACACGTTGGCGCGAGACACGAGGTAAGACTGCCTGGTTGCTGCTGCGACGCTGCCCGTATTCTCGGCCTCCTCTTGCTGCTTCTGTACCGACGCCGCTACCGCTGTTGACCTTGCATTTACAATATATTTTGGTGGAGAGTGCTGCGGTCTTCCCCAGTCCTGGAACTGCGTAGCCAAAAGCTGCCGTCCGTCACGCCTGACGACACTGTATTCACACCCCCACCAGCGTCGCCACGCAGGGGCTGTCCCGGTGCCCAGCTCTTGCAAGAACCAGACATCTTCAGCGGCACCGATAAGAGAGACGTTGAGAATTGGCTGAAATCTTACGAACGAGCCAGTGCTACTAACAAATGGGACGATCCCGCGAAGCTTGGTACCGTGATGTTTTATTTAACGGATGTTGCCAAGCTATGGTACAGAAACCATGAGGCGGATATCCCCACTTGGACGACGTTAAAAGCCTGCATCGCACATGTTTTTGGACACTCCGGTGTGCGGAAACTTCGCGCAGAACAACGTCTACGAAGCCGGTTCCAACAAACGGGTGAAACATTCACTAGCTACATTGAGGACAACCTCGACCTCTGCCAGCGTGTCGACCCGACGATGGCGGAAACTGACAAGGTACGACAAATCATGAAAGGCATTTCCGACGACGCCTTTCAAATGCTGCTCTCGAAGAACCCTGTCACTGTCTCTGAGCTCATCGAGTTGTGTCAGAGTCTCGACGAGCTCCGACGACCGCGTCTCCTCACGCAACGCCCTAAAGTCGCGGATGACACACTCTCAAACCTAACCACCACCTCTGTTCTTGAGTCCCTGCAATCGCGGATCAAGGAGTTTGATCGTGCTGAAGTCGCTCGTCAGCTATCGCTGCTATTGATAGTCGGCCAACCACATCACCTCTTCCAGCAAACCTTCACCAGGCCATCCAGGAGCAAGTTTGCACGGCTCTGCCATCTGCCCGTGACGCTTCATTGTTGCCGACCCCCGTTGCCTGTGCCGATGTAACTACACCTGTAAGCTATGCTGAAGTGGCCGCTTGACCGCCTCTTCAGACTTTTACGTCACTGTCATGAGCCATGCCACCGCGACCTCCTCCTCTGTTCGCTCAGCCCAGGCCCCTCCAGAGTAGTGGACAATGGCGTACAGTCGACAATCGGCCAATATGATTTGCCTGTGGCCTACTTGGCCACATAGCGCGATACTGCCGTCGACACGTCCCTATCTACCACCGCCAAAGCTACCACCAGAGCTTCGAACCTGCCCCTTATGTGTCACCGCGTCCTTCGTTTACAGGATCTCAGCCTCCTGACCAGATGTCATCATACGCCGACCACCGCCCTCCTGTTAACCGTCGCTCGCCATCACCTCGACGCTGCTCGCCATCCCCGATGCACCGTCGTCCTTCATCGCCGGAGCAAGAATACTGATTGCCGCGGTTCCAGAGGCACGAACTGCGTCGCCCACGAAAATACCAAGGCCTCTCTCTTCCGGAACGAATGTACTCGACGTATATGTGGACGGCGTCGCTGCACTCGCTCTTGTCGACACTGGTGCCGCAGTTTCAGTGATCAGTGCCAGACTCTGCCGCTTGCTCAAAAACGTTATGACGCCAAATAGCAAGTGTATCACTTCGTACAGCCAGCGCAGAGCACGTCACGCCAGCCGCTGCCTGTACTGCTCGCATCGCGATTGATGGCCTCATCTATGCCGTGGAATTACCAGTTTTAGATTCCTGCTCCCATGATCTCATTTTAGGTTGGGACTTTCTCTCCGCTAGTAAGGCAGTCATCGACTGCTCTCGTGCTGAGGTAGAATTTGAAGTGTTTGGCGACGCTCCGTTAAATGATGCTCTTGAAACCAGGGACAAACTATTTGTTGCTGAAGACGTCATCATACCGCCGCACTCTTTCGCCCTTACCATGGTATCTTGCAACTCGCTCACCAAGTCTAGTGCCTTTTTCACGCCATCTGGCCTTCTCGTTCGCCGCAAGTGTTCGCTGCTACCTTATGCCCTTCTAAAACTTCATGACGGCATCAGCAGACTACTAATCTCGAACCTCTTGTCATGTCTTGTAACACTTCTTCGGGGTGAGTGCGTCGGGCGGGTTTACAGTCTCGACCCTTCTGCAATTTTTGACATGTCGACTGGCCCTTATGTGTCACTCCGACTGGCCCTTATGTGTCACTCCGGCCAAGTCACTCCGGCGACGAAGTCGCCGGAGTGACTTGTGCCTCTTCGCCGCAGACTACTAGGCCTGACGTACTCAACAGCTCCATCGCCGACACGTTAAACATTTTGCAACGTGCTCAGCTGCTACGACTGCTGGAGAAGTTCCGTTCTTCCTTTGACTGCCAGCATACTCCCCTCGGCCGCACGTCCGCTGCGTGTCACCGCATCAATACGGGTACCAATGCGCCATCCCGTCAAAGACACTATCGCGTGTCCGCAGCCGAGCTCCAGGTTATCGATGATGAAGTGCCTCACATGCTCAAGCGTGGCGTCATCCAGCCTTCGAATAGCCCGTGGGCATCTCCAGTCGTTCTCGTTAAGAAGGACGGGTCAATTCGTTCTGTGTTAACTTCCAGTCGTCTTAACAAAACAAAAATTTCCGGAGCCCTCCAATACAGCGTCTCTCAGAATAATATGGTGACTTCGGGACGTTAAACCCTACATATCAATCAATCAACTAAAATAGAAAGTGAATGCGGATCGATATAGGGCATAAAAGAGCAAATCGACGATATCTGGTTAATTTAAGATAAGAACGCAAAAGACACAGCGACAATCACAGTGAGATTAGACGACTCGGAAGACCAAGCGCGCTGTTATAACTTCGTATGTTTTGGTTTTCCGGATCGCGAGCGTGAAACATGGGCAGAATCTGTGGCATCAGTGCTGCAATTCGGCAGCAAAAAACTAAACACCACTATTGAACACACAGAAATCGAGAGAGTCCATAGACTCTGAAAATACAAATTAAACAAAAGCCACCAAATCATCGTTAGATTTTCTCACTTTAAGACTAAAGATGAAGTGCTGTCATGCGCCTATAAACTTAAGGGTTCCAATTACGGAATATCTGAATATTTCTCCCCAAACACACTACAAGCAAGAAAACATCTTGCTGAATTCGAAAGAGCTCAACGGGTTTCCGAAAGATACAAAGCAAGGATAGAAAAGCACAAACTAGAATACAAGTGCCCTAATTACGAGGCATACAACCAACCTTTCAACTTAGCTGAGCTACAAACGTCACTAAAATCCTGCAGTAATTCTGCCCCAAGCTACGACCGTGCCACGTTTGAAATGTTGAAAAACCCTCCGCTCAAAACACGAAAAACTTTTCTCTCCCTATACAATGCTATCTGGCTTTCTCGCACCATCCCTACTTTTTGGAAACAGGCTGTTGTTATTCCTATTTTAAAACAGGGCAAGGAGCCTTCCTCATTTTCAAAGTATAGGCCCATCGCACTAACCAGCTGCATTTGTAAACTTTTTGAAAATATGATAAACTGACGACTTTTCCATTCCCTTCAAACACACAAACTGCCCGACCAATTCTGGTGTGGGTTTCGAGAGGGTAAATCCACCAGTGACCATCTGGTGCGTATCGAGGCACAGATCCGAGACGCTTTCGTCCACAAACAACCCTTTCCGACAGTGTTTCTTGATATCGAGAAGGCTTACGACACAACATGGCGTTTTGGCATATTAAGAGACTTGTCTCACCTGGGTGTGTGCGGTAGAATGCTTTCCATTATCGAGAGTTACTTG